>NC_056726.1:1691287324-1691340052 GCF_019279795.1 Protopterus annectens
ATTTGCATAGTTGTTTGTGCATGGGGTTCCCATGGCAACCCATGTCGCTGTATATACAATTCATTGTTGAAAGTAAAAACATTGTTCTCAAAAATCAGTTCAAGAAAATAAGTTAACAGATCTATCTAGGTGGGGGAAAGTTCACTATGTTCTGTTAAATAATCATGCACATATTGTACTCCCAATTCATTCGGTATTATTGTAAAGAGTGATTGTACATCAAACGTTACAAAGAGAACGTTTTCAAAATCTGAGACATTTCTGACACAATCATACAAATCAATCAAAAACTGTTTGGAATCTCTCAAAACAAAGACATTTGAATCAATAACAGGTCTGAGATGTTTCTCTGCAAATACTGACAAAGGCTCTGTAGCTCAGCCTCCACCAGCTACTATGGGTCACATGGGTGGATCTACAGAGTCTTTATGTATCTTTGGGAGTCCTTGTATCTGAGGAATAAGTGGATTGCAAACACAAAGATATTCAAAAGTTTTCTTAGTAACCAAGCCACCTTCATATACATCCATTAATGTATGGTATAAGGATCTAATTATTACGTGTACCTGTTCTGCTGTGATTTTAACATAAAAATTAATATTGTTTAATAAATTCAACATGGACTTCAAATAATGTGAGGAGTCCACTATTACAATTAAACCACCTTTATCAGCTGGTTTTATAATGATTGAATTATTTTTCTGTAGCTGTTTCAATGCTAAGTTTTCCTTATAACTCAGATTAAACATCTTGTGAACTTCACAGTACTTGTTAGTGCCTGCATTATCATAGTATTTAAATAGTTCATCTTCTGTTAGTTTCAAATAAGCATACACCAAAGGATGATGAATGGGTGTAAAAGTACTCTTTCATTTAAATGAAAAAGTAGATGTATGCATCTCTTCATCTTCATAGTTACTATTACCATACAATGATCGAAGCATAATGTTTCTACAAAATATCTTTAAGTCCATAATGGTATCAGTCACTCTACTTTTACTTGTAGGGATAAAATTTAAACATTTTAACAACACATTTTCTTCTTCAAAAGTAAGTATATAATTAGAAATATTCATAATTAATGAGTTGCTACATTCCCCCACATCATTTTCAAAGTCTGATTGTATTCGCCTGAATGTTTCCGTTTCTGTTGGCCCCGACTCATAGATCGGGACCGTCGCCCCCCTTTTTCCATTCAAACAGGTAAGGGAAAATAAATAGTTTCCATTAGGGGAATATTGGATTTATTTAATTGAGTAGGGTATATTTTGGGACTGACCACAGGTTCAGACAGATGGGTTTGATTGACATTCTTATTAACTATTACATTAGGATATAAATTAAAAGCCCGCTGCTCAAAGGAGCCTTGTGGCTCAGAGACTTTTGAAATAGCAATATTATCTGAAACAGAAACAACCTCTGGTATTGCTAAAGCATTGCCCTCACATCTATTTAAATGGTCATGTTCACTATGTACAATTGAAGCATTATTGTCAGTAGTATCACAATTATGAACAGAGACATGATTCGCAGAAGTATCAATTGTATTAGCAACACTAATATCATGCATATTTACTATATTTTTTTGCGGTCTGACAGTTTCACTTGCAATTTCATTAACAATAGTGTTCTGACGACTTACAGATTGTGTACTCTGAACATATCTAGGCCACAAAAAGATGTGGCCTAATTTAAAGTCATTTGTGGCCCTTAACATTTTTATTCTCTTTTGTTGCAGTAGCTTGCGCTCAAATGCAGCTATTCCATCAAGTAGACTCTCAAATGACAAGTTAACAATCATTTCTGGATAGTCTTTGAAAATTGCCTCTTGTTGTTCTTAATAGATTTGACTAGTTTCTCCCCTTCAGGATGAAAATAGTCGATAAGTAATTGCATATATTTATTGCTTACCTCAAGAGTGATTTGCTGCCATTGCGCAAGCAAGTCCCGATATTGTGTTCCTTGAGTGGGCATCTTAAAAACTCGTATCCCATGAAGTACAATATGTTTATCCAAGCAGTACTGAAAATGCTGTCTCTGTGCTTGGAACCTTTTCAATTTTAAGAAGTCTGTTTCCAAAGAGTCCATTGCTTGTTGTAAATGCTCAGAGTCTCCAGTCGCATTAAAATTTTCGTCATCTGTTGCAGGCAAATCAAACTGCCAAACCGTACTTTTTGAATGTGAAAGATATTGAATGAATCTTTTATGTAATGCTCCCGTCGCACCACTCCCTTTTTCAGGATTATAATCCAGTTCAACAAACGCATCATTTTCCATAGTCTTGTTCCCATGGATTGTTGCCCACAAAGGAAAGAGGTAATAATGTATCAATGCAATAACGCAACACACCCATGGGACAAATGCTCCGTGCCACAAGAAGAAATAATAAAAAATATCCAGAGTTGTTATAAAAGTAACGGAGCAAACAAGCAACTTCAAAACTCTTAAAATCAGCAGATAATTTATTTATAATATCCAGTAAGCGCTTTCACTTAAAAGCTTCATCAGACTGTTACAATAAAAGGTTTGAAAAATCTCTTATATATAAATTCAAAAACATCAGGACCAATGACAATAATGTGTATATTAAGGAAATCAGTTCTTAAAGGTCCAACTCAGCTTTCCCATATAAATGTATATACACACAATAGAAGCCATAAAAAACTTTATAACAAATAATATTCAGCCAATATAATATATAAAATATAAAAAACAGAAATTAAACCATTGATGAATAATGATAAATACTTTAATAGTGAATGCATTTATAACTGTTAATGATTATTTCATTATTCTACGTTTCTTGAGTAAGGGCTTAATACTAGCCCTTTCGTTCAATTCATGTCCCCTGTCCGCCCTGAGTGTAATAATCCAATTATTTTCTTTAGATTTGGTCTGATTCCTAATATCCCCTTCTCTTATACTGGGTTGAATTAATTCTATTACCCTGAATAGGGTCCTTAGAGACAGAATTCGAGAGCATATTTATCACATCAGAAAAAAGTCCATTCATAATGCCTTAGCCAAACATGTTTCCAGTTTAGGCCCAGAACATTGTTTTTTATTCAGGGTAATAGAATTAATTCAACCCAGTATAAGAGAAGGGGATATTAGGAATCATACCGAATATAAAAGAATAATTGGATTATTACACTCAGGGTGGACAGGGGACATGGATTGAATGAAAGGGCTAGTATTAAGCCCTTACTCAAGAAACGTAGAATAATGAAATAATCATTAACAGTTATAAATGCATTCACTATTAAAGTATTTATCATTATTTATCAATGGTTTAATTTTGTTTTTTTATATTTTATATATTATATTAGCTGAATATTATTTGTTATAAAGTTTTTCATGGCTTCTATTGTGTATATATACATTTATATGGGAAAGCTGAGTTGTACCTTTAAGAACTGATTTCCTTAATATACACATTATTGTCATTGGTCCTGATGTTTTTGAATTTATATATAGGAGATTTTTTAAACCTTTTATTGTAACAATCTGATGAAGCTTTTAAGCGAAAGCGCTTACTGGATATTATAAATAAATTATCTGCTGATTTTAAGAGTTTTGAAGTTGCTTGTTTGCTCCGTTACTTTTATAACAACTCTGGATATTTTTTATTATTTTCAATCATTGTTTGATATGTATCACCATGCAGGTATTTGATGCCATATTTAATAAAGATTTTTAGTAATTAGTCATGCACATTCAGACTTGTAAAGTGTCACATATAACATCACTGATAATTATCTGCTAAGAGTTCCTAGACCCAGATTTTTCCGCAAAAGGTATTGTCATCTTCGAAACTGACATGCACCATGTTTAAACTTCAAAATCACTAATTAATATATGGACTTTCATGTATGCTTTATAGTTATTGGACATTGCTACACATACACAAACAACCTTTAAATATGTGCAGTAGTGACTGTACACATGCATACATAATGTATATCCCTCTGGTATTTAACTATGATACCGCCTTAGCTTGTACTGAAGTTATGTCACCAATGACTGTAATTTAAATGATTAGATATGTATCTAATGTTCATTCCTAAACACACTGTTTAGAAATGGTTTCTATATCTCAAGCATTTTTGTCCAAGATATAATGATGCAACAATGTGTGGCCCGTCATGGTTCACTTGACACAGACAAAATGTGTAAATCAAGACCTAAAGTGTTTAAATTAATATTTTTGGACCTTCGTATTTAAATAATAATTGATTTTAAAAAGTCTTAATCAAACCAAAGTTTAATGTACTGTTTTTTTTTTTCATATTTCTCATATAATTATCCATTCAACCAAAGCGGAATCCTGTGTAAAACAAGGAAGCAGATCAAAATATGGGGAAGCTCTACTGGAAAGAGGTCAGCACTTTCTTATGCTGATGTCACTAACATGTAATGTTACTCCTCCCTCAAAGTGAGATTTTCTAGAAAAAATGTCTATAAAAATACATTCTTGAATAATATAATAATCATGTAGTGATAGACCAAAATCAGATCACCCTTAAATATTGCTTATTTAGAGAGGACACAAGAAGCTGGAAAAAAATGTCTTTTTTTATACTCATTTTTTTCATTGAGTTACTGAAAACTGACACTAAAGAGAAATAACTCATTCTAGTTATAATGTATTGAGTTATTTCTTTTTAGTGTCAGTAAAGTTAGTCTAAATTGATAGCAGAATATCTGAATTTCGTATTCAAAAATAAACAGATCTAAACAGCAAATTTACTTTCAGTATAATGGTAGTAAATACATTTTAGTTTGCTGTCTATTAAGATTCCATTCTATCAACTGGCTCATTGATAGAACCCACACTGTAAAAGTAGCGGACTCCAAATCTGACTACCAACCAGTTACAAGTGGTGTCCCATGGGGATCGGTCCTAGGTTCTCTCCTGTTTGGCATCTACTTCTCTGAAGGTCAAGCCAACACAAAGGGACTCTGGCTGACCAAGTTCCAAGATGTTTGCAAACTGGGAGCCATTACTGATTCTCCAACTGATGTAGACATTCTACAAAGTGGCCTCACTGACACCAATGGCTGGTGCCAGAACCATGGCCTTAAGCTCAATGCCAAAAAGTGCATTGTCATTCCCTTTGGGAAAAAATCGGTGCCCGTGAACTACCACATAGGTGATAGTCCACTAAACACTGAAGGTGTGATAAGAGACCTGAGGACACAGGTTGACAGCAACCTCTCCTTTGATAACCACATTACCACTATAGTCAGAAAGTCCTTCTATGTGGCACATCACATTACAAAAGGTTTCTCATCCAGGAAGAAAGGGGTCATAATCCCTCTTTACACATCCCTTATTAGACCTATTATATAATACAATGCCCCATTTTGTATGTACCTCACTAGACACCTACAACAACTGGAAAGGCAACAAAAATACCTCACTAAGAAGATCTTAGGCCTTAGACACATGCCCTATATGGACAGACTCAAAAAACTCCAGCTATACTCTGTCTCTGTCTCTTATCGCCTATTTAGAGGCAATCTTTGTTTGACCTACAAAGCCATGTCTGACCCAAAGCTGCTAGATATGCTACACCTAAAGATATCCCAATCACTTCATGCCACATGCTCCAGGGACCTTAACCTCATTACCACAATAAAGAGAACATGCTGGGGGACAGGTTCCTAACCCAGAGACTTCCCATACTCCTGAACAAATTTCCCATTCACGTCAAGCAGAGCACTTCACTGGCCCTCTTTAAGAGAAATCTTAACGAGTTGGTGGGCAATAAGAAGTTCACTGAGGGGATCACTTCAGTGGCCTTGCTTGACAGGGGCACTGGGAACTAACTTTGGGTGATATGATGCCAGGGAATCTTCTTAGGCTAGGCTTATATAGGCTTCAGGGCTGTTATCCTAGTACTCACCTATGAACCTATAAGTTTAAGTACTGTTCAGAAAATAAAGGGCCAGCAAGTTTGTCTTTTAAATACATTTTCACAAGGTTGTTATTTCAACTTTGAATGCAGTGACAGAATGGAAAGGAACTGTAGAAAGTTCATAACTAGTTGATATAGCCAGATTTACATCTAAATAAAAGTAGGAACTCATATGCAACAGAATCGTACATGATTCATAATCCAAATATAATAAAAATGTATTTTAAAAATATATTGTTTGTTTCTATACATATGGCAAACTCAGTTTACATTTATAGGCCTTTTTAGACTATAAATAGATAAGAGTGACATTCATATATGATTGTCTCTTTAAATAGCATTCAAAAGAGAGAACAAAGAAAACACAATCAGTTTAGGATGAATCTAAAATGATCAAAAACAGCAAATGATGCAAAAACAGAAAATCATAAAACTCTTTTTTTTGCTGCTAACGTATATATATATATATATATATATATATATATATATATATATATAGATAGATAGATAGATAGATATATCACATATATATCGCACAATAGTAGGGTCAGGGAAAATTCTTTGACTCCACTTGAATGCAATCTCACACAAAAAGCAACTGGCTAAAATACCATTAAGGAGAATGTTCACTCATATGAGTATTCACTCTTATTTACAGCAGTCAAAAGCATTGGATCATATGAGCATTCATACTTTTGACCTGCAGTCATAGATATAGATATAGACATAGATATAGCTATATAGATATATATAGATATAAATAGATAGTGAGAGACAGAAGCAGAATATAAAATGGTTGATTTATGGGGGCAGGTATGTGAGTCCCTGAGTTGTTGTAAATGGAATACATTGTCCTATGCTGCCTTAAAAGGGGGTCTCCTTTAATTTTCCAATTGTAATCTGAAGTTAATTTCAGCTAAGCAGGGTGGAGCAAGAGAAGACATTTCGGGGTACAGAGAGTGGCGTGAAATCTGGTAACGTAATAAAACTCAGAAAGAAACCCACTTTTCCTTAGTGGTTTGTTGCCTAAATGTGAAAACTAAATAACTGTGTCAAAGAAGTTATTATTTTAGTGTTGCTTCAAAAACTTCCTTTAATTTTTGTTTTATTTATTTATCCTTTGTTGACCCACTAAGCAAGTGGCCTCTTTTCAGGGGGTACCTAAGGTGAATTTGTACTACTGGGAAAATTTGGCCAAAGCATCAGAGAGCTTTCCTATTTTCTGTTTGGAGCTGCAGAATCCTTTATAAACGCATTCTACGGACATCTCCGGGAATGCATGGATCATGCTATCCCAAACAAAATCAAGACCCAATCATCCAAAGGCAGGCGTCCAGTCTGGTGGACCCCTGCCATAAATAAACTGTACAACAGAAGGAGGAAGCTACTACATGATAGAGCAAAATCCCTAAAAGGGAAGGCATCTCTGATCAGTACTAGCAAAAAATTACGATCCCTCATAAAATCCTCCAAGGCCAGCTTCTAGAGAAAAATTGCACAGGACACTAAAGACAATCATAAGGCTTTTTTCAGTTATGTTAGGAACCTGGGATGCAACTCCCAGACATGTTCTGAGTTGATTCTAAATGACAAAAAATACACTGAAGCCACAGGCATCGCCAATATCCTGGCAGACAGGTTCAGTGCAAACTTCTCCACCCCCTCCCCCCCAAAAGAGCAAGTATCTATCCCGGCAGAGTGCAGCCTCCCAAACATCTCTGATGATCAGGTGAAGGCCACCCTCTCCAAAGCAAAAAACACTGCTTCCATGGGACCAGATGGCATCCCGGGTTGCGTCCTACATGAACTCAAAGAAGAACTAATCCCTCAAGTAAAACTGCTGTACATTCTCAGCCTCACTACAGGATATGTGCCCAAAGAATGGTGTACAGCAACAGTGGTCCCACTCCACAAAGGTGGCGCCTCTGAGGACCCTGGAAACTATCGCCCCATAAGCCTGACTAGCCTAGTCTGCAAGGCTATTGAGAGGATCATCATGGAACTCATAAACAAAGACATTGGAAACCTACAGACACTAGATCCTTCCCAATTTGGCTTCGTCAAGGGCAGATCCTGCCTTTTGAACCTGGTCGACTTCTTCGAAACAGTCACCAAGGCCATAGATGAAGGGATGGTAGTCCACACAGCCTATCTGGACCTCCCAAAGGCATTTGACACAATACCCCACTCGGGCATCATAGATAAGCTATCCAGCCTAAATATAAACCCCTATGTCACAAGATGGGTCACAAACTGGCTCAAAGACAGAACCCACAGAGTCAGAGTTGCTGGAGCCATGTCAGACAAGAAACCGGTCACAAGTGGCATCCCACAAGGTTCTGTCCTGGGACCTCTCTTGTTCAGTATTTACTTTTCTGAGGTACAGGCCAATGTGGGAGGACTATGGCTCACCAAGTTCGCAGATGACTGCAAACTGGGTGCCATAATCGACTCTCCAGCTGACACAAACATCCTTCAAAAAGGTCTCGCAGAGACAGATAACTGATGCCAGAGCCATGGTCTAAAGCTAAATGCCAAAAAGTGTATAGTCATACCCTTTGGCAAAAACAATGTGCCCACAAATTACCACATAGGTGGTAACCCATTAAGTACAGAGAAAGTAATTAGGGATCTGGGGACCCATGTTGATAGCCATCTCTCCTTTGACAACCACATTGCCAAAGTGGTTATAAAGACCTTCTGCATAGCCCACCTCATCATGAAAGGATTCACATCTAGATCAAGAGAGGTAATCGTGCCCCTTTATTCATCCCTCATCAGGCCCATCATAGAATACAATGCCTCCTTTGGGATATACCTTACCCGACACCTGCAGCAATTAGAAAGACCCCATAAGTACCTCACCAGGAGGATCAAGGGACTCAAACAGATGCCATATGCTGCTCGGTTAAAAAACTCCAGCTCTACTCAGTTGCATACCGCCTACTTCGAGGCGATCTATGCCTGACATATAAAGCTATGTCCAACCCAGAATTAATGGACATGCTCCACCTCAGTAAATCTAAATCCCTTAGAGCCACACACTCGAGGGACTTGAACCTCTGCACAGAAATAAATAGAACATGCTGGAGGGACAGATTCATAACCCAGAGGCTCCCTTCGCTCTGGAATAGAATTCCAATTCATGTTTAGCAGAGCACCTCACTGACTCTCTTCAAGAAGAATCTTGATGATTGGATGGGGATCGTAGGTTTGTCCTGAGGATTACGTCCGTGTCACTATTAGACAGAGGCACAGTAAACTAAACTTTAAAAAGGCCACAGTATACTCAAATCAAGGGGTGGCGTAAGCCAAATACAATTGGGCTAGGCTTATAAATGCCCCAGGGCAGATAGCCTAGTATGAACCTATGAACCTATAAATAGTGCTGTAGAGCTGGTATAGCAACAAGAAAGAGGTAAAAGAGGGGGGGATATGGCTGGCAGTACATAATTAAGGAATAAAGTCTCTTAGCTCCACTAACTCCACTTGTTAATTGCACTCAGTCCCAGTAAATTGTGTCAAAAATGGAAAATGTATAAGTTTCCTGATTAGGGGAAGGAAAGAAGGTGGTCCTGGAGAAGTAGCTTCTTACTCAATTATTTGAGATGATGCATGATGCAACAGTTAGAGACAAAGGTCCTCCAAGATTGGATGCACAGTCAGCAAAATTAAACTGAAAGGTTGCAGAAATAGAAGTGTTGCAGTGAGATATAAAAATGAAAACAGACACTATAGATCAGCAGCAACACAAAGTTATAATTTTAAGTTGGGAGTTGAAGGATGTTCACACTAAAACAGAAGACCTTAAGAACAGGCAGAGGAGGGGAAATATAGGGTTGTCAGACATTCTAGAGATATTAGTTGAGAGTAAATTAATAGATGTTATAAATAATAAATACCTCCCTGCCCTGAATGTATCCACAACATGGACTGGGAGATTGTCAGAGTGCACATGGTGGACAAAAAAATTGGTACTGCTCAGTGACCAAGAAGAGTGTTACTTAAATTGCATTCCCTCACAGCAAAGGAGTGATTGCTCACCACACCTACTTATTACATGCCATTGTGGAGGATGGTCCCCTCATCACAGCATTTAAAGACAGTGACCCATTTAAAAAGGATTGCTTTTGTGGAAGTCCAGAGGAAGTTGAAAAACAGGGGCTTGGTGTCGCAGATGATATATCCAATAGCACTGGTCATTGTGATAGATGGGCCCAGGAAATGCTTTGCCTCTATAGAAAAGATTAGAAAAGTCCTCCAAGAAAAGCAGGCAATGAGACTAAGTGAGAATGCCCATGGTGATTGTGCAAGAGCAGCAGAAGTGGTCCAAACACAAAGTGGGTTTATTTCCTATAAGAGTGCATGCAAGAGATGGACTGGAGGATTAACCACAGAAATGTAAGATTTTCAAGCTCAGAAGAGGAAGCAAGAAACACCAATATGATGTACAAGAGAGTATGTGAGGTTTCAGAAAGGAATATGCCAGAAAGTTTAGATTCTAGGAGGAGCAAGTAGTTGCTAGCATTCAACAGAGTGTGCAATCATAACCACAAGAGCTCTGATGTTAACAGCAGTGTTTTTTGGCTGAGGAGCCAGTGAGGGAAATTGGAGAAAGGTACTGATATGGTTCAGCACAGCCGCATCAGCTTACAATCATCCAGAAACTCACTTGATGGTATGAAAAATGCATCTCTATATAACAGCAAAAGGTCAGTAGGAAAAAGAGATGCAGGCATGAATGTTGCCAAGACTATTTAGTTAGTGAGTGGGGAAAGATGGAGTCTTCATGTTTGGTTTGCTTTTACTCCAGCACTACATAAACTCTTACTAATATTTGAAAATGAATGTGGGCCATGTAATGGATTCTATTGTGGGATTCTATGCACTTTTTAAGAGCAGTGTGGATAATGGCTCACATTTCCCTGCATGTTCTATTTATCTGTAGCTTTAGCTTATTTTTCTCTATTAAGTTTCCATTTCTATTTTAAGGTACACCACTAGTAAATAAAGGTACCTGCACAGTTCAAGAAGAAGTACCATGAAATAACAAATGTTAATAGCTGCTGTGCAGGTTCCACCCAGGCAGTCGTTCAGATATTAGTTCTGAAATACAACACTAGTAAATAATCCAGTAAAGTGCTTAAAAACCATCAAGCACAAGTCCAGCTGTCTGTTCAGACCAGTATTCAGTCCATAAGGCTCTTTCAAATAACTTCCTCCAAGAGAAATACGAAATTATATTCAAAAGCCTTTATTAAGTAAGAAACAAAAAGGTAAGCGCTTTCGCTGTATAGCTTTTTCAAACCATGATAAAACCAATCACAAAGCTGATATATATATATATATATATATATATATATATATATATATATATATATATATATATATATACACATGTATATAATAATTATCTAATTAAGCAATAAAACAATCAATTTTTAAAAGGCATAGAAACATCAAACTGCTTATATAAGCCACATATTTTATATTTTATAATAATTGATATTAATACCTTTAAAAAGTGTATAAAACTCATTAAAAATAAAATAAAACCATGCTAAAACTTCTAATATTTAATATTTGAATTTTCTACCTTTTAGCTTAGGTTTTAAAGGAATTTTATCATTTAAACCAGGGGGGTTATGTGCATGCAGTCTAATTATGTCTGTTTCTATTTGTTCAGTTTGGTTTCTTATATCTCCCCCTCTTTGATAAGGTATATTAATTTGTATAATCAGAAACTTGAAAGCATGTATAGGACCTTCTTTTAATACATGTTTAGAGAGAGCATTAACTTCTGATTTCATTCTAATTTGATAAATGTGCTCCCTAATTCTATTTTTTAACTTCCTGTCCGTTTTTCCTACATAGAACGCATTACATTCCAAGCAGGTGGCCAAGTACACTAAATGTTCTGTAGTACATGAACCAGTAACATTAAAAGTATAGACTTTGGAAGTAAATGATGTACAAACATGTTACTACTGTTAATACACCTACAAAAATTGCATTTACCACGTTACAGTGCCATTGGAACTTACTGTATCTATTTTAGTGCTATCTGGAAAACATAATAATCCCAATGTCTACTAAACACATATACATCTAAGAAAGCTATACTGTCCTTGGAACTAGTCATGGTAAATTTTAAAAATGAAGTTGATGTCAATATGGTTTCTAATCTCTTCAATCAGATGCTCGAAGGATGCTATTCACTCAGATTATTGGATAAAACAAGACCCCTCGATTTCCTCTGAGTCCATTGCCCAAAGCCATTCAAAAAATTTCAAAGCTAATTCAGATATACCCAACTTATGATAGTAAATAATGCCCTCAGGACATTAGGAATATACACTTTCTTATAATGTCTTAAAATTCTATATCACCTTTGGAAGGATAGATCTACTCTTTCTTGGGAAGGACTCAAACAGATAGCTGGGAAGCATATTTCTGCTCACAAATATTTGTGGTACTCCATGAGGCTAAATCCTACACAGAGGGACACATGGAGAAGGGTGTATGAGTTTATTCTAACATAATTACACTGCATTTAAACCTTCTATTTAGATGCCTCCCATAGATGGGTTCTGTATATAGTTTGTTTATTGTAGAGTAATTTTTGTTTGTATGTTTTATAAGAAAAACAAATCATCTACAAACCTTCTAGATTGGCATAGCTATTGGCACATGAAGTGCCCCCTTCTGTAAATATAAGCATTCCAAACAAAAAAAATTATTTATCCAACACTAATTTAAGGAATAAACAGATAAGGTCTCTGAATAATGAGTTGGCATCCATTGTCACCATAGTAATTAAATCAATATCCTTTAAATTTACAGTATATCAATAGTTTCTTTCTTTATAAATTCATCCAGAACCCTTATGTACCTCTAAAATGTATTCTTGAGCTTATATATAGGTATAGGTTCATAGTAGTTTATGTCTCTCAACATCTCAAATGCATCTCCTGTTATATAAAACCTTGTCCATTATAACTATGGGTCCCACCCTTGTCTGCCTGCTAGAGATAGAGATATCATTTCACTTTGAAATCTTTAAAATGTTTTGTTGTTGCAATTTTTTTATTTCAAATGACACCTGTATTAAGTCCTTCATTTTAAACAAGTCCTTTTCAACAATTTTACTGAAGGTATCTAATAAAGGATGCAAAGCAGGTACAAAAGTACTAGGTTTCCTAAAATATCCATCATTTATCCTTCTTTCATTATTTTACATACAACATTTTCAACTGTATATTGACAAACAAAATTTAACATCAAGAATTGTTTCAGTAACATTACTAACTTTGGATGGATAAACGAGAGGCCCTTTATTCAAACTTCCATTTCAAATTTATTGAGAGGTCTGTTTTATGGTTGGTTCCCTATATCCCGTTCCTGTAGCCTTCTTTTTGTAAGGGTTATGTTTGTCCATACCAGCACTGATAACAGATGTCTTTATCAGCTATATTAGTTACATTGTCTTGGGTATTGATTGACGTTAAAGCAAAATCATTAGACACACTACCTATATTAAAATTAACTGGAGCAGAAGGGTTGGTGTTAGCAACAGCTTCTACTGTCTTCAGTAATCACATTAGTTAACACATTTGGGTTAGCTCTGTAAATATCTAAAGGTAATCCATTCTGATTTACATCTTCACTTATATCATTATTAACACTAGTAACATTATTAGGCATATTCACATTGGTATTGCGATAATAAGAGGTCCTATCATGTGCATTTCTAACGTTCCTGGGCCAAGTGAAGACTTGCCCATTCGCAAAATTATATAAGTCTCTTGATAATTTATGTTTTTTTTCTGTTCCAAGAGTCTTTTCTCATACAGACACACCAAATCCAGTAAACAATCTAACAACGGGTTAATAATAATAGGCTGATATTGACTAAATAAATCATACTGTTTCTTTTCTATTGCTTCTTGTAGTTTACCTTCTTCTGGCAGAAAGAACTCATTTAGCAATTTCATATAGTTAATACTTAGTTCTATGTTCAATTGTTGCCAAGAAGTTCTTTGGCATCCTAAGGATCCTCAAACCCCTAGGTATCACCTTCTTCTGGATGCAGAAAGTTTCTAATGGTATATCCCAGGTTACAAAATTGCATGACTGTTGACGTCAACCCGCTTTTAGAAGTTGAGTTAGTGATTATGAGAACATTAATTCTGTTTTATCTTCGATAGAGTCGGAACTGCTGAAACTGAAATGATTACAGATGCAGCTATTTCATTTTGAAGTCTGCATCCATTTTTGGCATTTTGGGAAGAAAAAGTCTTATTTAATGAATCCTTATTCAAAGAGCATGTTATCATCTTTCGCAGATTTGTAGACGATGTCTTCTTTTTGTGGAATGGTACAACTGATGATTTAGAGAAGCTACTTGATACTATGAACAAGTTGACAAACTGTCTTAAGTTTACTATGCAATATTCTTTTGAAAGGATAGAATTCCTAGATGTTTTTGTACAAAGATTGCATAGTGGGCTCATTAATACAGGAGTATTTCGGAAACCATGCCATAGTAACATGTTGTTATACAGATCTAGCATGCATCCACCACACATTTTTAAAAATATTATTAAAGGGCAAACATTGAGATGTTCCAGATTAAATCTATAAAGTTTAAGGAATAGATTAGTAGATAGAGGTTATAAAATTGATGAAGTTGACCAACACATTGGTCAAGTATATGATCTACGTGACACTAAAGGAAGACCATATTTTGGTCCAGTGGATAATATCATTAAAATGAATGAATTATTGATACCTTCAAATGTGAAATTTTCAACGAGTTATACAACAGATCTTTTTGAGGTTAAGAGAATTATTGGTAAACACTGGGATATACTTAAGGCAGATGAATATATTCACCAAATTGTTGGTGAAGAACCCTCTTTTTTATACAGAAATAGGAGTAATTTGAAAAGGCTTTTATGTTACTCTAAGAAAGACAAACATTCCATTAACTCAGGTCGTACAGAACAATGTGGACACTGTAATTTTTGCTGTTATATTGACAGTAATACAGTATTTAACCATCTAGATAATGGCAAAATATTTCATATTAAGGCCTCTGCAAATTGTATGACTATTAATGTTGTTTATTTGGCAGTATCATGCAGAATGCTTAGCAAAACATACTGCCTTACACAATATTCATCATGAATTTTAATGTAAGAGGGGGTAATATAGTAACAAAGACTGAAGAAAAAGAAAATAATTGGATAATTCTGCTGAAAGCAGATAGAGGCTCAGGACTAAATGATAAAGTATCAATTAAACCGACACTTAGACAACGCAGGCACATAAAATAGTTTTAGACATTATATATAATATAAAATAGTTTTAGACATTATTTATAATATATTTATTTGAACATAATACTATATTATATATAGTCAGTATTTATCACATATATTGTATACAATTAATATTTTTAAAAAACCTTTATTTATTTCTATCCATATATATATATATATATATATATATATATATATATATATATATATATATATATTAGATATATTTTAAGTATTTTATATGGATAGGAAACCTGATGTAGATTTTATGTTTAGAATAAATAAATAAATAAATATTTGTTAGATGGAGATATATATATTTTAAACATGTTTATTAAGATTTATGCATTTTATTATGCACTTTACCTATGTATGTTGCTTTAAATTTAGAAAAGAATTAATTAATGTTACTTATTGATTGGCTGATTTGAATGAATGAAATGTTTTTTAGTATTTAAGCAGCCTGTATAACTAGAACATGTGATCTGATGAAGCTATTACATAGCGAAAGTGCTTATCAACTGTTACTATAATAAATATTCGAATTGATCCTTACTTTGCTCTTGTTTAACGTATTTTTATTGCTAAACATAACCCTTCCCCTATAGCCAAAACCTCTGCCAAGGGGAGAAATCGCTCAATGAGCAGAGGGAGACAAAAAAGAAAGACTACAGGAACGGATATAAGGGAACCAACCATAAAGAAAATGTGGGAGAGCATGACTTAGTTTGGAACCTATCCCACAGACCTCTCAATAAATTTGAAATGGAAGTCTTGAATAAAGGCCTCTCGTTTATCCCATCCAAATTTAGTTATGTTACTGAAACAATTCTTTATGTTAAATTATTTGTCAAAAATATACAGTTGAAAATGTTGCATGTAAATAATGAAAGAAGGATAAATGATGGATATTTTAGGAAACCTAGTACTTTTGTACCTGCTTTGCATCCTTTATTAGATACCTTCAGTAAAATTGTTGAAAAGGACTTGTTTAAAATGAAGGAAGATAGACAGGTCATTCTTAATAAGCGAAATTTAACATCAAAACATTTTCAAGCACTACAGAATTTGAGGAAAGGAATGATAGAAATATCTCTATTAGGCCAGCAGACAAGGGTGGACCCATAGTTATAATGGACAAGGTTTCATATAACAGGAGCATGTTTGAGATGTTGAGAGACATAAACTACTATGAACCTATACCTATAATTAAAGCTCAAGAATACATTTTAGAGGTACATAAGGTTCTGGATGAATTATATAAGAAAGAAACTATTGATATAAATATGTATAACTTTTTGCTTATTGATACATCAATTATTCCGATAATTCAAGGGTTACCTAAAGTGCATAAAGACCCAGTTGCCCCCCCCCCAATGAGACCAATTGTGTCGGGTCAAGGATGGGTCACAGAATCTCTATCAGTATTCATTGAGAAGATGTTAAGACCTATAGTTGACTCAAACACTTTCATTTTGAGAGATTCTAAACAGTTTCTATTAGATTTTTATGATGAAACTGTAAATTTAAAGGATATTGATTTAATTACTATGGTGACAATGGATGTCAACTCATTATTCACAAATATACCTAATGATATAGGAATTAGGAGCATTAAATTATGCCTAGAAAAACACTCCAACCTGTCAGAGAATAAGAGAGACCTTATCTGTTTATTCCTTAAATTAGTGTTGGATAATAATATATTTTTTTGTTTGAGGAATGCTTATATTTACAGAAGGATGGCGTAGCTATGGGCACTTCATGTGCCAATAGCTACGCCAATCTAGTAATGGCATTATGGGAAGAAGAAAGACTTTTTCACCTTGAGATGTTTCAAAGGTTCGTTCGTTTTTACAGAAGGTTTGTAGATGATTTGTTTTTTCTTTGGGTTGGTTCAGCAGATGATTTAAGTAGATTTTATAAAGAAATGAACTCATCAACTTCATTTTTAAAATTTACCATGACTAGTTCCAAGGACAGTATAGCTTTCTTAGATGTATCTGTGCAGCGTATGTGGAACGGGGATTTTAATACTGGGGTGCATAGGAAAAATTGTTATAAGAATACATTGCTGCATAGAAGCAGTATGCACCCCCAACATGTTTTTACTAACATTATAAAAGGGCAGGCTACCAGAGCGTCTAGATTAAATCCTATACAAAATAATTATGAAGCTGAATTAGAAGTTTTGAATAAGAGGTTATTAGCCCGCAATTATAAACATAAAGAAGTTGAAGAATGCTTTTTGAGTGTTGACCAAGAAAGGGAAAATAAAGCATGTCCCTACTTCTCAGATAAAGGTAGCAGTTATTATAAAGATTCTCATAAAGTAGAGAATAGAGATGAAAGGAAGCAACAGAAAATAACCTTATTTTATACCCAGGACATAAATTCAGTTAAGGATGTGTTTAGTAGACATTGGGATATTTTAACTACTAATCCTGACATTAAGGAATTAGTGGGTGAATATCCTCGATTCACATACAAGAATAAGAAGAATCTACACAGGTTATTATGTTTTCCAGATAGCACTAAAATAGATACAGTAAGTTCCAATGGCACTGTAACGTGGTAAATGCAATTTTTGTAGGTATATTAACAGTAGTAACATGTTTGTGCATCCCTTTACTTCCAAAGTCTATACTTTTAATGTTATTGGTTCATGTACTACAGAACATTTAGTGTACTTGGCCACCTGCTTGGAATGGAATGTGTTCTATGTAGGAAAAATTGACAGGAAGTTAAAAAATAGAATTAGGGAGCACATTTATCAAATTAGAATGAAATCAGAAGTTAATGCTCTCTCTAAACATGTATTAAAAGAAGGTCCTATACATGCTTTCAAGTTTATGATTATACAAATTAATATACCTAATCAAAGAGGGGGAGATATACGAAACCGAACTGAACAAATAGAAACAGACTGGATAATTAGACTGCAGGCACATGACCCCCCTGGTTTAAATGATAACATTTCTTTAAAACCTAAGCTAAAAGGTAGAAAATTCAAATATTAAATATTAGAAGTTTTAGCATGGTTTTATTTTATTTTTAATGAGTTTTATACACATTTTAATGGTATTAATATCAATTATTATAAAATATAAAATATGTGGCTTATATAAGCAGTTTGATGATTCTATGCCTTTTAAAAAATTTATTGTTTTATTGCTTAATTAGATAATTATTATATACATGTGTATATATATATATATATATATATATATATATATATATATATATATATATATATATATATATATATATATATCAGCTTTGTGATTGATTTTATCATGGTTTGAAAAAGCTATACAGCAAAAGTGCTTACCTTTTTGTTTCTTAGTTAATAAAGGCTTTTGAATATAATTTCGTATTTCTCTTGGAGGAAGTTATTTGAAAGAGCCTTATGGACTGAATACTGGTCTGAACAGACAGCTGGACATGTGCTTGATGGTTTTTAAGCACTTTACTGGATTATTTACTAGTGTTGTATTTCAGAACTAATATCTGAATGACTGCCTGGGTGGAATCTGCACAACAGGTATTAACATTTGTTGTTCAATTTCTATTTTATTTTATTTTTTTATTGTGGATGAAAATTGTTCTGGGCTACTAAACTAGGACATGCTGGTCATTGCTATTTTAGTACATAGATGTTGGGTGTACTGCTGAACCTGCAGTGTTTATCATTTTGCAATTCTGTCTGATAAGAAATGCTGGACACAAAATGGGACATATAGTAGGACTTAGTATTGATTTTTTAGGAACAATGTGGGCAATGGCTCTCATCTATTTACGCGTTTTTTTTTTTTTATTGTTTCATGTCTAACTTCTTTTGGTCAATTAAGTATCAATAGCTGTTTGTAAATATTTATTCTTTTTTCGCAGATATTTTTATTGAATTTTTAAAAGGGAATGTAACATTACATAACTTAAAAATAGAAACATACATTTTGAATAGATCAATCACTAAAAATAAAAAAAAGAAAAGTTCATAACCACGAACCAAGATATAACAAACTATTAAAAAGGTGTCTAAATGAACAAATGCAGCTTATGTCATTAGAGTACAAAACTATTTCATAATGTATTACAGTCAATTCTCTCCAGTATCTCTCCACCTTTTTGCCAATAGTTTTACTATGAGGTGGGAGGGTGGCGTAATGGTTAAAGTGTTTACCTTAGAAACACAAGGTGGCAGGGTTTGATTCTCACAGGGGGTAATTGGCTAGGCTTAAAATGGTCTATGAGCGCTGTTAGCCTAGTAATAATCTATTTATTTATTTATTTATTCTTTTGGTTCTCATCTTGATAATAGCTATTTCCATTTGAGACACATTAAGTGCCATGTTCTTGAATTCATTAAATGTAGGAGAAATCTCGCTCTTCCTATTCATAGTGATTATTTAGCATGCAATGGCTAGTAGAATCCATAAAAGTAAACATTTTGATCTGAGAACATACATAGGTATAAGGGCATTAAACAAAAGGAATGACTTAGAAGGTTGGAAGTTATTAAAAACAGTTTGCAAAAAAAATTCAGTTTTTCCCAATATGTTTTAAGTAATTTACAGTCATAAAACATGTGTTTCCAGTTTGCTTTCAATTTTGACTTACATCTCCAACATTCACTATCCTGGTTAAACATTAACTCCATTCTATGAGGTGTAATATAAATTCTGTGAATACATTTCTAAGAAAATATTGTCCATTGTAATGAAACAGAAGTTTGCTTGGAAGAAAGAAGTCTTCATTTCTTGTCATTCTCACTTGGTAGTTGATTATTAATTAAACTGTAATAGTCCCAAAAGTTTTTTTTAATTATATATTTTTGTATTTTTAAGTATTTTATATATTTCAGACAAATAACCTTTTTCCTTGTACTAGCAGATTACGTGTAATAATCATAAGATCTATAAACTTGGGGACACCTTGCCTAATTGATGAGTGCATTGACTACAATTTGTTTATAATATAGTGTATTAAATCTTGTACTACCAATCACATTTCATTATCTACATTATTATTTATTCATGATTTCTTTCATAGGTAGAACATTTCAATCCATCAGATGATGCCAATATATTATATCTTTTAAGTATCGTCATTTTGGTAACATCAAGAGTATCAGTATTGTTCTTGATTTTCATTTAATTTTTTTTTAAATATGGTTAATGTGTTTGTTATACATTTAGAGCATATATGCTTGTTTTTATTCTCCAGGATGTAATCTCTCACCATCCTATGAAAATTAATAGACAGAATTTTAGTATATTGTGACAGCAGTGAATGATTTGATTTTAACTATTTAAATATTCATGTATTTGATTCCACCTAGGAGAATATGTTGAGTTTAGCCATAATGTTAATGTCTTGATGGTAAAAGATAGAACATACATCTCAATGTCTGGGAGAATAATCCCACTTGGTTCCCAGTCATTTAAATTATGATTTAATGCTATTCTGGGTATGTTAGGGTATCATAAAAAGTGCAGCATTAATTTATTGAATTACTGTATATAATGTTTGGAGGGTGGAAGAGAAATAGCTTGTATAAAATACACCAATTTTGGGAAAATAATCATTTTAATTAGGAAACATGTACCTTCCATTGTAAAAAAAATGCATGCCATCTATCCATGAAACATTTAATTTGATTTAAGATATTTGTATAATTGGTTGTTATTGTTTCATTCATATCATTTGTTACTGTAACTCCTAGATATTTAATTTTTATTATCTAGAACTACAGTATATATTTAGAGAACTTCTTGTTCATGCCTTTCTTGTTGCAATTTATAAGCAAAATCTTTGTTTTGTTTAAGGCCAGACATTTTTGAAAGAGGTCAATTGTATCAAATAGAACTTGTAGTGATTTATTATAATCACTCAGAGTTAATAAAATATCATATGCAAACAGCTGAACTTTTGAAATTAAAGAGTTATTAAATTGCATGTCTTTAGTATTTGCATTTTCCTAATATAATTTGTAAAAGGTTCTATAACCAAAGCAAACAATAAAAGAGACAGTGGGCATCCTTGTTTCATACCCTTGGTAATTGTAATATGTTTAAATGTGCATGACCCCATATGTATGTAGGCTAGGGAATTTTCATAAAGCAGTGTAATTAATTGACTACATTTTTGTGAAGATCCATATTATTCTAAAGCCAATAATAAATAATCTCAGTGAATTGAGTCAAAAGCAATGTTTCTGTCCAGACTCACCACAGTCATTTTGCCTTTTGTGGTATTAAAATAATCAATTAATGTAAGTATTCTTTTAATATTATCATATGTGCTACTATCTTTTATAAAGCCAGTTTGATCTTCATCTATCAGTAAAGGTAGTAACTGTTTTATTCTGTTAGCATGTATAGCCATAAACATCTTGTAATCTATGTTTAACATAGATATTGATCTATAGGATGAACATTCTTCTGCATCCTTGTCTGGCTTTAAGAGTGGACATATTAATGCATATTTACAAGAGGGGGGTTATTTTTGTTTTCTAAAGTAAACACTCTTAACAACAGGACTAATGCTTCTTTAGTTAGTAATTTATACATTTCATGAATAATATTATCAATTCCAGGAGCTTTATTTAACTTTAACTTATTAACTTGTGATTTAACTTTAGACATGTAATTGGCTTATCTATTGACTTTATTTGTTCCTCTAAAATTTATTCTCGATGAGTTTTCTAATCAAAGATTTTGCTAAGCAAGTTAATAATATTAAAGTATGTTTTAAAGGCCTCTAAAATACCTTCTAGATCTGAAACTCTTTTCTTGTTATATATATTTTACCTGGAATATAGACTTGTTTTATCTGATTAGATTTAATAATCTTCTTTGTTCTGCTTATTATTGTTGTTGATTTCTAGGATTCATAGAATAAGAACTTAATTTAATATTCTCTAAATTAATCATAGTTTTGTGATGCAGTAAAATCTTCAAAGTGTTACTTAACCACTTTAACTCCCAGTCCAGATATCTAGTAAAGGTTAATTAATGTGTAACTCTTTCCATTTATTTTCAATGTTACTAAACAAAATAACCCACATCTATCATTGCATGTATTTATAAATTCAGGCATTACAGCAGAATTTTTCCATACAATTGCTACACCTCTTTTCTTATGTTTATAATAAGAACTTACTAAAACTGTATATTTATTTGAGTTGAGTCTATGTCTTCTTGTAATAAATGTGTATCTTATAAAAATATAATTTGTGCATTAGACAGTTTTCAATTTTGAATAGACTTCTCCTTTTACTACTGTTATTTAAACCATTAATATTAATTGAAATACATTATATATATATATATATATATATATATATATATATATATATATATATATATATATATTTATTTATATTGTTATTAAAAGTGTAATTAGTCATGTTAATCTGTTATTATAGGAAAGATAATATAGATTACCAAAAAGAACATTATAACTAAAGTTCATAGACACCCACTGATGAATTATTAAACAGAGAAATAATAAAGGTTGAGCTAAAAACAAACTAAATCCTTGTGGTATAAAATTGTATACTTGAATAGCATTGCCATTGAGTATTCCCTCTAAAGCCTCTACTAAGACTTGGTCCCCACTCTATCTAAATATTCACTCTATAAAAAAACTGTCTTATTAAGTTTTATTACTTCCTGAATTATGCATACCTCTTATTATTACACATGTTTAATCCCCAAAGAAATTGTAATCAACAATCATTAACTCTTGAAAATATATTTGTAAATTATTTCAGATTCAACAAATCATAACTGCTTTGAAAATATACTTAGATATATAATTATGATCTAGCTTGTTACAATTTAAGATGAGATGAACTTATATACGTGCTTTTTAGAATGCACTTATGCAATGTTCTGACAGTATATATAGACATTTGGATAATTAACCATATGCAATACATATTAATATCAGCAAGGATTCCAAAAGGTAATATATCCTATTTATTGATGTAAAAATAATTATTTTGAAAAAAGTTCTAAAACATCTAATTATTTTTACTTTCTAAATGACATTTATATAGCAAATGTGCACAGATATCACTGTATTTTTAAATGTCATATACTGTATATAAGCTACACACAGGTTCATTGCTGATCAGGAATAAAACTAATTAACTTTCTTCCATCAGTAGACTTTTGTGTCTTGGGTTATCTTTCATTGACAGCAGATTAATATTGTATAATTATGAAATATTAATATAAATGTAATTGGTGTCTGAAACCACTGTATTAAATGTTTTTCCCAGCTGTATAGAATAGTATAGTAGTACTGAGAGTATTGGTACTAAGTGATATGTCATTAAACATACGTGAAATATCTACTGAACATTGTTTAAAGTTTTTTTTCTTTTTCTCTCTACTAATATGTTTATAAATGGCGCTGTTTTAAATTTTAGTTTTATTGTGCATAGCAAATTATTTTTAAAGCAACCATGAAAATATATTTTATTTAATTCTTTTATATTTTCTTCGTTAATATCAATATTATTTGATGTAAATCTTTTCTTTCATTAATAACAGACTTTAGTATCAAAATTAAACAAAACTATATGCCGCACTCTGTAATCTCTTTTGTTATTGCTTCAGATTTTTTGTGTATCTGTAAAATCTAAAACCAAAATACACTTTATTACATATAAATGCTCTATAAGGAAAATTGTTTTAGATTTTAAATATAAATGAACATAAAACACAATACTTATTTTACTTCAGTTAACTCATTCAAAGGAGTATTGTAGTATAAAAGGTGTAATTATCCCTTTAAATAACAAGAGAACAGTAATGGTTCATGTATAACCTTTGCATCATTAATCCTGTTTGTTTTGAGATATTTGCATGTTTGCAAAGGAATTTTAACGTATGAAGAGATTTAGAATTAAAGAATTTAGCCCAAGAGTGGCAAAAAAGTATTTTAGCTCACGATCTCTGTAGGAAGCCAAGAAACAAGTAAGTATGCTATTTAAACACTTCAAAGTATAGCTCGAGCACAGGATGTGTTGAATGATTCTTTCTTTAACTTCATGAATGTTTACTTGTTTTAAATAAGACAATACACAGATAAAATATGACAATAATCAAAAACAATATCCAAACCAGCCTTTTTCCCTCTTTCCCATCAACAACATCAGAAATCCAGTTTCTATACACTTAAAAAAAGAAAAGAAAAGGGAACATATTTATATACACTACCACTATGAACATTCTCTAGTCATTCAAATACAGCCAAGCAACCACTCAGGTATTACACATTTACAATCGATGTTGTTAAACATTAAGTTAATAAAAAGCATTTAGCTACACTGATTTATACATGCTAGTAGATTCTTGAACCAACACTAAACTAAAATACATGTAATGTAGTTTCTAAAAGACATTCATTGATTGCATGAGCCTGTAATGCCATATGACTTCATCTCTGAATAAATAATGAGTTATTTTGTTTCTCTTTATCTTTGCTACTAAGTGAATTTTCAATGGAAAAATCTAGATAAGTTATAAATACTGTTTCTAATGGTGAATATATGAATAGAAGAAAAAGAATAAAAAAGAAAAAACTTTACATTTCTTTTGTCTTTAAGGATACATTTCTTTAGTTTTGCAGCATCACAGATATCATAGCTGAGAATTCTTATTGTATCTTGTTGCTCATATAAAATGGAAAAAAACGATTGAATAGTTTGAAAAAAAAACAGAAAAGAGAAATGTTAAAAAGTTATTTATCTTTTAGTTATTTCTTCTTATCAATGGTTTTCAATCCATTTTTTTCAGCTTGTCTCTTTAGTGAAACACTGCTCCAATCTATTCCTTCTACTCGGTCCAAAATGTTAATAGATGTTAAATATGAAATAGCTGAGTCCAGAGTTTCAAAAGTTTTAGTACCATCTGAAAAGAAAACCTTAAGTCTAGCTGGAAACAATAAATTCACTTTGAATTGTCTCTTCTTTAGTTCTCTTATTAAAGGTAGACATTCGTTTCTCCTCGAAACTACTGATGATGATTAATCACTATCAAATCTTATAATATTGTCATTGAATTTGGTTGGTGAATTTGTCCTGGCAGTTTTTATAGTGGCACTTTGTCTTGACTAGAAAAAAATCTTTCTATTATAAACATTGGATTTGCATTTACCTTATTAGATGACAAACGAACCACTAAGGACATGTGGGCTCTTTCGTTGCCATATGAAAAAGACTCTGGCAAGTTTAAAATGTTAGGAAGCCAAGATGTGAGAAAATTAACCATGTTATCACCATCACTCTTTTCAGTTAGTCCATAAATACACAGATTGTTTATTCTGGATCTATTCTTAAGATAATCTATTTTGTTTAATAATTATATATTTTGTTTTAGTAAAAATTCAACATGATGTTCTTCTTCTGTCACTCTGCCTTCCATATCATTTAGTGTCTCTTCCATGCTGGCAATCTAGGTTTTATGTTGCATAAGTATTTCCTGTAACTGCTCCATTTGCTTTGTACATTTCTCTTTGAAAATATCTAGTTTATTGTCCATGTTTTTCCTTTATTGATAGGTCATGTATGCCTGCAAGTAAAGGTTGTAGTTCCTACTTCACTGAGAAGCCCAACAAACTGCTTTTAGAGTAACTCATTTTGAGGAACTGTCAGAGCCCTTTCAACTTAAATTTGACAAGTATTCAGAATATTAGAGATATATAATTCAGGTGTAGTCTTCCAAGATCCTTAACTTCACAACAACAAATACTTAAAAATTCCTGTCAGAAATATAACTTAGATAGCAGAGCTAAGAAATTGTGCTATTAACCTGCCACTATCTTGGCCATGCCCCCATAAATATTTAATCTTGATGAAAAATATTTTGAACTAGTGACATTATAATATGCTGTTCATTGCTATATCAACAGGTAGACAATGAGGTGGCATTCTTTGCAGTTTTTAATTTTATTGGGAGGTTAGAGCGGATTGGTCCAAAAGTTGAGAATGCAAGAGGAGGGGATGTGTAGCTCTCATGTACACTGACTGCATTTCCTCTTATGGAACTGCTTCGACTATCACCTCTGCCAAGAGGCTGGTAGAGATCCAGCGGGATCCATGGGTCTGTTTATATATAACATGGGAAAAGGTGTGTCAAGGGGGGTATTGAGCTGGAGGAATAATCCTTTTTCACTGATATGCTTTATTTCCTGAGATGTGGGAGGATTTGCCACCCCATTAAAAGGGTTAAGATAAGAAATAAATTGAAAAGGCTTAAGTCAGATGTTGTGTTTTTGCAGGAGGTGAAGGTAACTAGGAAGGAGGCAGATAAACTGGAAAAAAGAAATTTTAAACAACTGGTTTGTAGTTCAGTTTTAAAGAGAGGGAAGAGGTATGCCCTTATTCTAGCAAGGAGAGGTCTGCAGATTAAGGTAGAAGAAAAGAGAAGGCAAGAAAGGTAGATGATTAATACTAGAATTAGAGAGCCTGGGGTAAAATTAGAAGGTAGGAGCACCTTACAATCCTAATTTAGACTCTCTTTCATTTTTTTGTAACTTTTTATTAAAAATGGGCCAAAATATTTCTGTTTTGTGATAGACAAGTGATTGGATGGAATTTCTATTCAGTAGTAGATTGGACATGACTTAAGAAATATGGGGTCTATATTACATTAACAAAAAGTATCTCTACCAAATACCAATCCATCGAAACTTATACAATGAAATTCACTTCTGCAAACTGGGAAAGTTTTCCAAGGTTAAGGAAGTACTTGGCCAACATCACACCTATGCCCTTTTCCCCAATGTAATGAGATCTTGAAGTTGATATATATAGTTAAGGGGGTATATGGGGTGCAGCCCCACCCAGTAAGGGGTGTGGGGGATGCATCCTCATGCACTGGGGCATGTGTGGGGCAAAGGCCTACTTGGGTGGGTTTGATTTATTGTGTTTTGTGTTCCAGTGTGCTCAGGGGAAAGTGTCTACATACCCTGGGACAACTTTTGATGTTTGCTGATTTGGGTTTCGTTGTATAGGTGTTGAGGGATTGGCATTTGGTGGCAATACATTTTGATGAAGTAATATAGACTTGAAATATGGATGCAGGGAAAGGAATTCCAAAGCAAGCAGGGCTGTGGCAAAGTGGAAGCTAGAAGAGGCATGGGTTGCTGTTTGGAGACAGAGAACTCTATCATAGGTTCATAGGTTCATAGGTAGGTACTAGGCTATCTGCCCAAAGGCATTTATAAGCCTAGCCAGAAGGTGATGGCTTTCGCTGCCCCCTTAGATTAGTTCCTTGTGCCTCTGTCCAGCACAGCCACTGAAGTGATCCCCGGGGTAAACTTTCTGTTTCCCATCCACTCATCAAGGTTTCTCTTGAAGAGTGTTAGCAAGGAGCTCTGCCTAATGTTGACTGAACTCTTGTTCCAAAGCATGGGAAGTCTCTGGGACAGGAATTTATCCCTCCAGCATGTGCTATTTATTGTTGTGGTGAGGTTTAGATCCCTAGAGCATGTGGCTCGAGGGGATAAGGTTTTCTTTAGGTGGAGCATGTCCATCAATTCTGGGTTGGACATGGCCCTGTATGTCAGGCAGAGATCACCTCTAAGTAGGCGGTATGCAGCCGAATACAGCTGGAGTTTCTTCACTCGAGCTGCATAGGGCATCTGTTTGAGGCCAGTGATCCTCTTGGTGAGGTACTTCTGTGGTCTTTCCAGCTGTTGCAGGTGACTTGTAAGGTACATCCCAAATGGGGGAGGGGGGGTTGTACTCTATGATGGGTCTGATGAGTGATGAGTAGAGGGGCACAATGACCTCTTTTGATCTGGATGCAAACCCTTTTGTGATTGAGTGGGCCACATAGAAGGATTTGCTAACCACTTTAGCAATGTGATTATCAAAGGAGAAATTACTATCTACTTGGGTCCCCAGATCCCTTATTATGTTTTCCGCATTTAGGGGATGACCACCTATGTGGTAGTTTGTGGGTAGTTTGTTTTTTTGAAAGGGGATGACTATGCACTTTTTGATATTTAGCTTGAGGCCATGATTTTGACACCAGGTATCCATCTCAGTGAGACCCTTTTGGAGGATGTCTGTGTCAGCCAGAGAGTCAATTATAGCCCCTAGTTTGCAGTCGTCTGTGAACTTGGTCAGCCATCGTTCTCCTGTGCTTGCCTGTACCTCAGAGAAGTATATGCCCAACAGGAGGGGTCCTAGGACTGAGCCCTGGGGAATGCAACTTGTAACCGGTTTAGAGTCAGACCTAGCTCCCGCAACTCTCACCATGTGGGTTCTGTCCATGAGCCAATTGGCAACCCATTTTGTGACATAGGGGTTTATGTTCAGGCTGGTGAGCTTGCCTATCATGTGAGATTTATACTTTCTCTAGAGATAAGGAGGGGTAAGCTAGCAGATTAGACATGTTTTTGCTGAGCAGTTTTCCATGGAACAGGTATCTTTAGCATGGATAGGAGAGAGATGGTGTGATCATGCACACATAATGCTAGATAACAAGATGTCATACCAGGTTAGATAAGAAACAAGCTGGAGGTGGAAAAATGATGGTGGTGGGTGAGGGATTAGCAGGCTGAGGAAAGGAAGCTTCTCTTGAAGGATTTATCATCAGTTAACTATCAGGTTCTAAATTTTGGGGAGACAGGGTATATATGATGGGAAACATTTAATATGCCTTTAGGGGAAAGTTAATGGAGGTTTTTTTCATAGACAAAGTAGGAGAGAGATCTGTAGAGTATAATAGTCATTGACTAAGATATAGAGGATCATTGATCAAGTTCCTGGGACTGATACAGATGATGGGAGTATGTCAGATCAGGAAATTGAAAGTATCTGTAGTAAAATATAAACACACGTTAGTGGAGAAGCAATTGATTACTTTGCAAGATTTTTGGTGAATCAGAGAGGAGAAATCAGGCAAATATTTGGAGGAAATTTTGAAAGAAAAAAAGGAAGGTGACTAGCATAATATCAGTACTTGGAAGTGATGAAGTGGAGAGTTGGAGTATCTGTCTGATTCAACATATTTTTTTTTAATCTCTTTTCTACCTTGTATCAGATTAGTGGGGTTAGGAGGATGCATTCAGAGGAAAGGGTGTTCATAGGTTTATAGGTGTGTACTAGGCTAATGGCCCTGGAGCCTTTACAAGCCTAGCTGAAAAAAACTTGCCCAGGCACCATGCCACCTGATGTTAGTTCACAGTGCCTCTATCCAGTAGGCCAAGTGAAATGATCCCTGGAGTGAATTTTCTGTTACCCATCCACTCGTCAAGATTTTTCTTGAAGTGGGCCAGCAAGGTGCTCTGCTTGACATGAATGGGAAACTTATTCCAGAGTATGGGCAGTCTTTGGGAGATGAACCTGTCCCTCCAGCATGTTCTGTTATTTGTGGTAATGAGGTTGCGATCTCTGGAGCATGTGGCTCAGGGGGATTGGGATTTCTTTAGCTGTAGAATTTCAAGTAGGGCTGGGTCAGACATGGCTTTGTAAGTCAAGCAGAGATCACCTCTAAGTAGACGATAAGAAACTGAGAACAGCTAATGTTTCTTGAGTCTGTCCATGTAGGACATGTGTTTATGGCCTAGGATCCTTTTTGTGAGGTGCTTTTGTGGCCTTTCCAGCTGTTGTAGGTGTCTATTCAGGTACATGCCAAATGGGGCGTTATATTCGATGATTGGTCTAATGAGGGATGGGTAGAGAGGGATGATGACCTCTTTCTTCCTGGATGCAAAAACATTGGTTATAAGATGTGCCACATAGAAGGGCTTTCGGACCACAGTGGCAATGCGGTGGTCAAAGGCGAGGTGGCTGTCTACCTAGGTGCCCTGATCTTTTATGGCCCCTTCAGTGTTCAGTGGGCTCCCCACAACATGGCAATTCATGGGAACTGAGTTTTTTCCAAAGGGGATGATAACGCATTTTTTGGCATTAAGCTTCAGGCCATGGTTCTGACACCAGTCATTGGGCTAAGAGAGCCCCTTTTGTAGGATGTCTGCATCACATGGGGAGTTGATAATGCCTCCTAGCTTGCAGTCATCAGAGAACTTGGTCAACCAGAGTCCTTCTGTGTTGGGCTGCACTTCTGAGAAGTAGATGCCAAACAGAAGAGGGCTCAGGACTGAGCCCTGTGGGACTCCAGTCATGGCTGGTCGACAGCCTGACTCGGAATCTGCAACTTTCACTCTGTGGGTCCTGTCTGTGAGCCAATTTGCACCCCACCTAGTGATGTAAGGATTGATGCCTAGTTTGGTGAGTTGATCAATTATACCTGAGTGTGGAATGGTATCAAAAACCTTGGCCAGGTTGAGGTAGGCTGTATGCACTGCCTTACCCTCATCCACATCCTTGCTGGCTGCCTTGAAGAAGTCAACCAGTTTCAGCAGTCAGGATCTCCCCTTGACAAAGCCAAACTGTGTGGCATCAAGAGTTTGGAGATTGTCTGTATCTTTGTTAAGCAGGTCCATGATGATGTGCTCCATAGCTTTGCATACCAGACTCATCAGGCGAATGGGGCGATAGTTTCTATGGTCTATAGTTGCTCCCCCTTTATGGAGCAGGATGACTGTAGCAGTGCACCATTCATTAGGGAGATAGCCTGAGGTAAGGCTGTGATTGAACAGGGCACACAGATGTGGTGTCAGTTCATTTTGTAGCTCATGTAGGATGAAGCCAGGGATATTATCATGTCCCATGGATGCTGTATTATTGGCTTATGACAATGCAGCTTTCACCTGTGCCACAGAAATGGTGGGTACAAGGCTTTCTTCTGGTATTGTGATAGGGCCCTTGGGGGGAGTGGTAAAGTTGGCACTGAATCTGTCGGCCAATATATTGACTATATCTGTTGGCTCAGTATAGGAGGTGCCATTGTGCAATAACTCAGAGAAAATCTGGGTATTGCCTTTGAGGATTTTGATATAGCTATAGAAGGTTCTGTGGTTGTTTTTGGTGTCAGCTGCAATTCTGCCTTCATAGCTGGCTTTAGAGGATTTGATAAGGGATCTCAGTTTTTTTTTTACACTGATAAGGGAGGTTTTCCAGTCTTGTGACTTCATTTTTTTTCTGCAACAGTTTCTTCCTTCTGCTGTAGAGTTTATTGATGGTTGGGGATCACCAGATTGGCTTCCTTTTTTTGGAAGAGAGAGTCTTAGTTTTATTTGGTCTGGCAAGGTCCATGCATTTATGTACATGCTTGTACAGGGCATTGGTGTATGATTTGGCAGTCATGCAGTTATTTTCTATTGGCGTGGGTGCCAAGAAGTTAGTCACCTCTGTTTTTAAGAGCCCAAAGTCAGCTTTAGAGAAGTTTTTCAGGATGGTCACTTTAGTGGGGGGGGTGTAGGTAAGATGGAGATTTCCATGGTGATCAGTTTGTGGTCAGAATTAACCAGGGGGGAATTGACTATAGGTGTGGAGAAATGGTCTCCCATGCTGGTGATGACCAGGTCAAGGATGTTGTTTCCTCTAGTGGGGGTCAGAATGAGCTGGTCCAGGGCATTGGAATTGATAAATTCCAGAAAGCATTGGGCCTATACATTGGTACTTAAATAGTTTTCCCAGTTGATGGACGGGAAGTTGAAGTCACCCAGTATGAGAGAATTGGGTTGGACCTTGATAGATTCCAGGGTGCTTAGGATCTTGGAGTGAGAGTCTAGGGACATATTTGGGATTCTGTACCAGGCTATGACTTGTATCACAGTCTTACCCAGTGTTAGTTGTACCTGAAGTATCTTGGATGCATTATGCTGGGCTACCAGTCTAGAGGTGTGCATATCCTTTAAGAATATGGAGACATCACCTCCTTTGGAGCATCCAGCCATATTCTGAGGCCAAAAGGTATGAAATGAGCTGTAGCCTGGGAGCACAGTGGTGCTTTCTGCCTCTATAAACCAGGTCTCCGTTACAGCACAGATGTCAACATTCTCCATTTTGAGGAGAGCTTCGAGCAAGTACATCTTCAGATTTATACTTCTAGCATCGAGCAGCATGACCCTCCAATTGCACTTATTTGTAGCTGTTATGGTGGAATTTTGTTCTTTGGAACACTGCCTAAGAAAGGCATTATAGCAGTGGCAAGAGCCTTAGCCAGTACCCGGAATCTCAGGGGTGACAGATGCAGGCTGTCTCTGGCAATGCATCGAGGTCTGTCAATCATGTTGTCCCAGGCAGACAGATGCTGTATCCCATTAGAATGACACCAGAAAGTTAGCCAATTGTTGAAGTCAATCATTTTCTGCTCGTACTGTGGTATCATACTGGGTGATGGCAGAATACTGCTCAGGGCTAGGGTCATACTGAGAGTTCCATCACATCTCTTTTCATGTAGTCCAGGGAGGTACATCTCAGGTCATTCACACCCACATGGACAATGACTAAGTCATATTTGTACTTGTTGTGGAGTGACTTGAGTGCATATGTTATGTGGCAGATCTTGGCATCTGATTGACAACTAACTGTTACCTTCTCCTTGTTCATCCTAATGAATGGGAGATCAGTGTGCCCTTCTCCTTGTTCAACCTAATGAGTGGGACATCAGTGTGCCTCACAATTGAGTCTCCTATGATTAGTACATTTGGCAAAATGTTATTCCTTAAGGGCTTGGGTTGAGGGTCACACTTTGGTGGTGAGCTATGTGTTCTGGGGTTGGTATTGTGTTGTGGTGGTCGAGTGCATTTTGGTCTCGGGGGTCTCTGTTGTTTGGGTAAATTTTTATTGAGAGCCTACATGAAGGTGGGTGTATGAGTTGTGCTTCTATGTGTGGGTTGTGATGGTTGGTGTTTTGAAGGGCTGTGTCTTCTATGTAGTGAGTTGCAGGTGTTGACCTTTTTCTTTTGACCAGCTAGTCTGGTCTTGGTTGGATCATACACTGCTTCCAGTTTTGTGATATAAGTTCAACTCTCACAAGTATGAGTATTGGGAGGTAAGAGGAGAGGGTTGTCTGTGTACATTAGACAGTTACCTCACTGTCTCAGAATGTCCAAGTGTGCCAGGTTAGCATGAGAAAGCACAGGAAATTACCCTACAATCATACCAGGAGGGGTGGTCATAACTAATAAGTACTGGTGCTGTTACTGCGCAGGAATAGCTAGTGCTGATACCACCTAAGTGTGCTACAATAAATGCCACAAAAGCCTGTTAAAGTGCTAGCTGATTAAGCTAAATGAAGTGCAAGAAGTAAATGAAAAAGCACGTTCTAAGGGGAAAATTGAAGAGCAGACTTTCTGGCAACAGTAACAGTTTACGTCAGCTGAGTGCTGCTGCTCAGTGTGCAAACACGGGCTTTTCACACAGCCTATCTAGATCTCACCAAAGCTTTTGACACCATCCCCCACTCTGGAATTATAGATAAACTCACTAAGCTAGGTATAAATCCCTATGTCACAATATGGGTTGCCAACTGGCTCACTGACAGAACCCACACTGTGAAAGTAGCAGACTCCAAATCTAACTTCAGATCAGTGACAAGTAGAGTACTACAGGGTTCAGTCCTGGGTCCTCTCCTGTTTGGTATCTACTTCTCTGAAGTACAGGCTAACACAGAAGGTCTTTGCCTAATGAAGTTCGCAGATGACTGCAAACTAGGAGCCATAATAGAAACTCCTAACGAGTGGACATCCTACAAAAGGGCCTCACTAAGACAGGTGCCTGGTGTTGAAACCAAGGCTTCAAGTTCAATGCCAAAAAGTGCATTGTCATCCCCTTTGGTAAAAACTCTGTACCCATGAGCTACCACATAGGTGGTAGTCTATTTAATACCAAAAGTGTGATAAGAGACCTTGGGACATAAGTGGACAGTAGTCTCTCCTTTGATAATCACATCGCCACAGTAGTCAGGAAATCCTTCTACATGGCATACCTCATCACAAAAGGTTTCTCATCCAGGAAAAAAGAGGTCATTGTTCCCCTCTACTCATCACTCATTAGACCCATTATAGAGTACAGAGCCCTTTTTGGTATATACCTCACAAGACATCTACAACAACTGGAAAGGCTGCAGAAATACCTCACAAAGAGGATTACCAGCTTCAAACAGATGCCCTATGCAGACCGTCTCAAAAAACTCTAGCTTTACTCCGTCGCATATCGCCTACTCAGAGGCGATCTCTGCCTAATATACAAAGCTATGTCAAAACCAGAGGTGTTGGACATGCTCCATTTAAAGAAATCGCAATCCCTCTGAGCTACACTCTCTAAGGACCTAAACCTTGTCACCACAATAAACAGAACATGCTGGAGGGATAGATTCCTGTTCCAGAAACTTCCCATACTCTGGAACAAACTACCTACCTATATCAAACAAATCCCCTCATTAGCACTCTTCAAGAAAAATCTTGTTGATTGGAAGGGAAATAGGAAATTCACCCCGGGGATCACCTCTGTGGCTCTGCTCGACAGGGACACAGGAAAATAACTTTCTTGAGTTGCAAAAGCCAGGGTACCTTTTTGGCTAGGCTTATATTGGCCCTAGGGCCAATATCCTAGTACCTACCTATGAACCTACCTATAAAGTTGAAAGAGATGGAAAGAATGCCCAAACAGCTAATAAACTCCAATTTCTGGACCAGAGACCACTCCTCTTGTGGCAGATAGGCTACCTAGTGCTTAACCCTCCCACTGATAAGCTAGAAGGCTTCTCTCCAACACAGAAAGGTCTGGGGGACTCAGAAACTTACAAAACAGTCCTGGATACAGCAAATATGTATCTGGACTAGACTAGTTACAGGAAAGGTGGGAAACATGCTTAGAACTTTTTTTTTTTGCAGAAAAGCACTTAGAACAGTAGCAAAAGCACTTTAAATGCAGTACAAGCTAGCACACTTGAGTGTGTAACAATAGTAAGACAACTGCAGTTTAAATAAATGCAGATAAATTAAAAATGTCAAAAAACAAGTGGAGAGAGAAGTAAAATATGAAAAAATGGAGGCACTTAGAGTATCTCTTTCTCCTTCTTGTTGCTCTTGTAGTCTGCAGGACATCAAAACTGGATTTGCAGAGCTTAAACAAGCACAAACCCAAGTAAACATGGGATTTTAAACCAGTACGTTGAAAGAGATGAAAAAACTGGCCAAACGGCAAATAAACTACAATTTCTGGGCCAAAAACCACTACTCTTGCAGTAGATAGGCTACCTAGTGCTTACCAATCCCACTGATAAGCTAGAAGGCTTCCCTCCAACACAGAAAGGTTGGGGGGGGGGTCCAAAACATACAAAATAGTCATGGATAAAGCAAATCTGTATCTGGACTAAACTAGTTACAGAAAGGCAGGAAACAAGCTTAGAACTTTTTTGAGGGGTTGGGGTTTGCAGAAAAGCAGTTAAAACAGTAGCAAAACACTTTAAATGCAGTACAAGCTAGCACACTTGAGTGTGTAGCAATATTAAGGCAAATGGAGTTTAAATAAATGCAGATAAGTTAAAAACAATGATAAACAAGTGCAGAGAGCAGTAAATTATGAAAAAATCAAAATGAAGGTACTTAGAGTACCACTTTCTCCTTCCTGTTGCTCTTGTAGTCTGCAAGATGCCAAAACTGGATCTGTGGCGTTTAAAGAAGTGCAAACCAGCACAAACACGGCCTTTTAAACCAGAAAGTTGAAAGGGTCAGAAAAACTGCCCAAATGGCCAATAAACTACAATGTCTGGGCCAGAAACCACTCCTTTTGTGGTATATAGGCTTCCTAGTGCTTACCTCTCCCACTGATTAGGTAAAAGGCTTGCCTCCAACACAGAAAGATCTGGGGGGTTCAGAAACTTACAAAACAGTCTTGGATACAGCACGTCTGTATCTGGACTAGAATAGTTACAAGAAAGGTGGGAAACAAGCTTAGAACTGTTTTTGTTTGTTTGTTTTTGCAGAAAAGCAGTTAAAACAGTAGTAAAAACACTTTAAAAGCAGCACAAGCTAGCACACTTGCGTGTGTAGCAGTATTAAGGCAAATACAGTTTAAATAAATGCAGATACATTAAAAACGACAAAAACAAGTGCAGAGAGCAGTGAATTATGAAAAAATCAAAATGGAGGCACGTGGAGTATCTCTTTCTCCTTCCTGTTGCTCTTGTACTCTGCAGGATGCCAAAACTGGATCCGCGGAGCTTAAACAAGGGCAAACCTGGGCTTTTAAAACAGAAAGTTGAAAGGGATGGAAACACTGCCCAAATGGTCAATAAATTACAATTTCTGGGCCAGAAACTATTCCTCTTGTGTTGATAGGCTACCTAGTGCTTACCACTCCCACTGATGAGCTATAAGGCTTCCATCTAATACAGAAAGGTCTGGGGTGCTCAGAAACTTACAAAACAGTCCTGGATACTGCAAAATCTGTAACTGGACTAGACTAGTTACAGGAAAGGTAGGGAACAAGCTTAGAACTTTGATTTATTTATTTATTTTTGCAGAAAAGCAGTTAAAACAGTAGCAAAAACACTTTAAATGCAGTACAAGCTAGCACCCTTGAGTGTGTAGCAATATTAAGGCAAATACAGTTTAAGTAAATGCAGATAAATTAAAAATGACAAAAAAAAGTGCAGGGAGCAGTAAATTATGAAAAAAATAAAAATGGAGGCACTTAGAGTATCTCTTTCTCCTTCCTGTGGCTCTTCTAGTCTGCAGGGTGCCAAAACTGGATCCGCGGAGCTTAAACATGTGCAAACCCATGCAAACATGGGCTTTTAAACCAGAAAGTTGAAAGGGATGGAAAAACTTGCCAAACGGCCAATAAACCACAATTTCTAGGTCAGAAACTACTCCTCTTATGGTAGATAGGCTACCTAGTGCTTACCACTCCCACTGATAAGCTAGAAGGCTACCTTCCAACACAGAAAGGTCTGGGGGGGGCTCAGAAACTTACAAAACAGTCCTGGATACAGCAGAATCTGTATCTGGACTAGGCTAGTTACAAGAAAGGCAGGAATCAAGCTTAAACTTTTTTTTCAGAAAAGCAGTTAAAAGAATAGCAAAAACACTTTAAATTGAGCACAAGCTAGCACACTTTTTAGGTGGCAGAGTAAGACCATTGCACAGGTTGATCTGGAAGTTTTAGAGAGACATATTTCCTACATAGAGGTTAAGGAGGGAATTAACAACTTGAAGGTGGGTAAATCTCCAGGGAATGACATTTTTACTGTGAAATTTTATAAGCAGTATCAGGAGCTTTTGATTGATTATTTAATGTTGGTCTTTAATGCAGGAGCTCAAACTGGGATACTCCCTGTGCCATTCATGAAAGCAGTGGTGATATTAATTCCCAAGGCAAATGGAGACTTGGGGGGCTTAGGGAATTATCAGCCTGTTTCCTTGATTGATGTATTTTATTTATTTATTGCGTTTGTTTTTCAGGAACGTCTAATTGGGCTAACAAGTCCGTTTTCATCAGAGATCTGGAGTGAAAAGCTCCATGGGACAGAATAAGTGAATTTTATGTTTAAACAGTAGAAAGACATTTTCATATTTACATAGCAGAAAGAGATTCTGTGGAGCAATTCAAAAATATAACAGCATGTTTATCCCTATATGAAGGAGAATTTGACAATAGAGAAACAAAACTAAATAAAAAAGACATTTACATGACATATTTTTGTATGAAATAATATTTAACATATAGAAAAATAAATACTTTGTATAATTCAAGAGAAAGTAAAAACATATTTTAGTTGACATATATTATATAAATTGGAAATTAACATAAAAAATATTATTTTGTTTGTACAAATTTAGTTAAGGTTCTTTGGTGTGTCTCTATTTAGTCATTTTTAGAGTTTGGTATTATATAAGGAGTGGTTTAAGATGATGTATCTGTTTGTTTGTGTCTTTCGGCTTTTCCTGGTTACAGGTCGCCACAGCGGAACTCCGGTCCACTAATGATTGGTAGTGGATTTTTACATACCAGGTTACCAGCCCTGACACACAACCTTCAACGAAGGCACGCCCCATTCAAGTATGCCTCCACACAGAAGACGCTCTAGCTGAGAATCGAACGGGACAACGTCTTGCTATGAGGCGACAATGCTACCGCAGCACCACCACCGCAGCAAGATGATGTATCTGTATGATGAAGTATAGAAAAAATGAGAAGGGTGGATGTTATTTAGCCAGGAGTATTACAGAAGCATAGCCAACTCTGTGTGGTATAGTTTGTACTTTGATTTAAAGAGTTTTGTTTTCAGTCTGCCTTTGGCATAAATATTGGCCAAGAGGTTACAAAGTTCATCCAGCATTGCTGGAAGGTAAGAGAGCTTTTGTGTCAAGCTCAGCAAGAGGAATAGACTCATGTGGAGATCATTCTGTTTGGTTTACTATTATTTCACTGAATTAAACAATGGCGAATTGCTACTAATTCAAAACAAAAACTCGAAATTTACAGTGTTGAACACAAACAAAGTCGAAGTCCAAAGTGGTGAATGTTCGAATTCTACATAATTCAAACATTCAGCACACTTCTGGGAACAGTATTACTGTGACTTGCACAGTAAAAATGTCTTTGCAGGAGGAGCAAGCCTCCCTGCACACCCCATGTGGGGGGTTGTGACTCCCACACTCCATCCTACTTAAATATACAAACTCTGTGATCGCACTATAGTGAGGGAAAAGGTACATCTCCCAATCCCCACTATAGTGTGATCTGCATCACAAAGTCGAACCTTACAACAGTGAATGCTGTATTGCATTTGCTGTTGTAAGGTTCGACATTGTGGCATTCATTTTTTCATTGCGCAAAACGGCACTTTCGCACAAATGTAAATCACACGAAGTGCGATCGACAAAATGATGTACAGCCATTCTGTTTGATATTAAGAAAGCATTTAACTCTATGGAGTGGCACTTTCTGTTTTTTTGTGTTGAAAGAAATAGTTCTTGGACCTAAATACTTGAATTGAATTAAGGAGTTCCATAGAAATGCAAAGGCATGGCTAGTGCTAAATGGAAAACTTTCCTAAGGATCATGGGATCATAGGCGATTACTAGGCTATCGACCAGGATGTCACTTCAAGCCTAGCCATTTCATCCCAATACAATACCATAGAAATGTTAGTTAATACCCAAGATTGCATTTAGTAATGATTGCCCATGTCCAGGAGGGAAGTGGGCGTTATTCCCGGTAAGAATTTATGATGCCCCATCCATACTTCCAGGTTCCTTTTGAACAGTGTCATAGAGATGCTCTGTTTTACATGAATAGGTAGCCTATTTCAAAGACATGGCAGTCACTGGGAGATAAATCTGTCCCTCCAGCATATCCTATTTAAGTCACAGGCCATATTCAGATCCTTGGAATGGTTAACCCTAGTCAAGTTTGATTTATGGATATGCAACAAGTTCATTATGTTTGGGTCTGCCATTGCTCTGTAAGCCAGTCATAAGTCTCCCCTAAGAAGTCTATACAATACAGAATTAAGTGAGAGGGACTTTAGTCGGTCTGTGTAAAGCAAGTACACAAAATGACAATTATAAAGGGTACTAGGCAGGAGGTTCCCTTTGTCTCCAACTCTGCTTATTTTGGCAATGGAAACTGACACAGAGGCTAACAGCCATACTGCTGAATGCTCAGTATAAGTGGAAATATTCTGGTTCATTTGCAGATGACTCTGTTTTGGTTACTGATGGACTGGATCTTGTCATGCTGATGGTAATTAGGGTTTTTGTGGAATTATAAACATGTAATGGGCATACGATAGTGCAAGGAAGGATGGGAGTAGGAGGTAATGTGATTGATGAATCTGCCAGGAGGACTGTTGCAGAATATTTAGAACTGAAATTAAAGGAGTCAGAGAAGGAGGTGATAGTAGTTATGCTGCCTTGCCCGACAGGTTTCTGCACTGTCAGCAGTATGCCTAAGAAAGTTTTTAGATTAATAGCAAAAATCAACATAGTCCAAATGATGATTTGCTGAGAGTATTATACGTTTGTATGAATCTGTGATAAGTTTGCATTGAGTGTTAAAGATGCTAGGATATCCATAGGCTGCCTATGACTATTGCTACTTAGGAAGTTAGAGGGATAGAGAATGCCTAATTTTGATTTATATGCATTGGCATTTGCAGTTGCAGTTCTTTTGGCTGAGAGGATAGGGCAGAAAGAAGTAGGTGAGAAGGGGGAAGACAAATGATCCTCGATATGGACAAATTCTTGACAGATTTGTTAAGGCTCTTAAAACATCTATGGCAGGATTAATTGGGGCTGTGTGAATGGCCTGTGAAATAACCCCATTATTTGGATTGCTCAACAAATAATTTATTGGAAAAGATGAGCCAGGAGGGGTATAACTTCAACTGGCAATGTAGTTCAGGATTTGAATAAAAGTGTGTTGGAGCTTTATGCTTGAAAAGATTTTTGAAGTAGGTGTGGTCTCCCATATATAGTGTGGCTATAATATGAGCAATTAAATCAGGCGGCATCCAGTTGACATAAGACCGTAAAGGTGGACAATGTAAACAATGCGATAAGGTATTTAGTAAAACGTAAGTATGGGAGGGAAATAGAGAAACTGAGAGGGAGCTGGCAGTGAGAAGGAGAAGCTCATTTTCCACATTGTGAATGCGACAGATGTTTTAAGATGGGACTAGCTTAAAAGTCCTTCAATCTGTCTGAGATCATCATATGAGGTGGATTCATCATTGGTTTTGGACATCCTTAAGTATTAGGACTATGTACCTGACAGGGTCATGAATTGTTGGAGATCTAGAAGAGATAGTGCTGGTAGCCTCCATATGTTCTTGGAATGTAACATTAGTGCTGGATGTTGGGATGATGTGAATCTGGAATGAGAAGGTACTTTTGGTAAGGAAGTACCTTGCAAGTGATAATTTTGCTTGTTTGGACTAGGGGTCAAAGAAATGTGATGGAGTAGCACTGAAAAAGTTTTTAAGTTATTGCTAGGCAGATCGGTAAGGAGTTCTATCATTAAAGTACGGAAGGGGATCTCTGCCAGAAGAAGAAAGAAATTGTGAAGTATACGCTTAGAATCGATTGCAGAGTTTTAATTGCTCAGAAATGCGAAAGGAAAAAAAATAATAGTTTGCAAAGAGCAGGGGATCGTGATGGCTTTTTATGTGGTGGGTTTAGATTAGCATGCCTTCATCTAAAAGTTGTACATGATTAGAGTATGTTTATTGTTTGTTGATTGAATCTAATTGAAGTATTTAAAATTTCATCTAACATGTACCTTTCATCTTTTTATTTATATGAAAACACTCTATTTTGCTTTTGATGAATGTTAATGTTTCTTTCTGTGCAATGGTCCATTTCAATAGAAAAGTAATGGCGAAAAAGGAAGAAGTCAAAGAGAAGCATCAGTAGGGAGAGTTTTGAGCAGGAAAATGAGAATATGAAGAAGAAATTGACATGGAGTATTGAAATGTAGGTAATGATTCCTGTGTGGCGAATGGTACAAATGAACGATGTTTAGCTGTCTCAATGGAAAATGAAATAAATGCTACCATTGGAGTGGTACAGATAACAAAACTAGCAGAAGTGCTTGTGAATTATGTTCTGTTGAAAATAATCAAACAGAATGATCCAAGTGACAGTTCTGCTGTTTCAGCGGATGAGATGGCAGATAACGTTTTTAGAAGTCTTGAGGATGGTAATGTGGAGAAGGAGCCAGGTGATGTATCTGCAGAGAATGCAGCAGTTAAAACTTATGCAGCAGTGACAAAAAAGTAAAAGAGGAAAGCAGCAACAAACTGAGATGCAGTCCAGTTTTGTGGCAAGAGGCAATACAGCAGTTAAACTTTATGCAATAGTGCAGAAGGTCAAAATGAAGAACAGCAGCAATCTGTAAGTAAAACAGATTTTAAAAAGAAGAGAAGCCCAACTACAACAGTAAGAACAAAAAAATGAGACTGTAATAAAAAGATATGCATAGGGCAATATGGTAAATGTTTGGGATTTAAAGCTCAAGAAATTTGGTATTTTATGACTATAGGGACAGAGACTTTTTCTGACAACATTTGAATCTAAGGAACTGGGTATAACATTTCTGAAATTGTGTGATAAAAAGAAGGGCATTGATTCATAGGTTCATAGGTTCAAAGGTTCATACTAGGCTATCTGCCCTAGGGCATTTATAAGCCTAGCCAGAGTATGTTTGGCTTTAGCCACCCATTTTAATTTAATTTTGCTATGCCCTTTTTCGAGGTTAGTATACTGTGCCTCTGTCTAACAGTGACACAGAAGTGATACCCGGGGTAAACCTACGATCTCCCATCCACTCATCAAGATTCCTCTTGAAGAGAGTCAATGAGGGACTCTGCCTAACCTGGACTGGGATTTTATTCCAGAGTGAAGGGAGCCTCTGGGTTATGAATCTGTCCCTCCAGCATGTCCTATTTATTTCAGTGCTGAGGTTCAAATCTCTCGAGCACGTAGCTCGATGGGATTTGGATTTTTTGAGGTGCAGCATGTCCCTTAATTCCGAGTTGGACATGGCCTTATACATCAGGCACAGGTCACCTCTGAGCAGGCGGTATGCCACTGAGTAGAGCTGGAGTTTCTTTAACTGGGCAGCATATGGCATCTGTTTGAGCCCTTTGAGCCTCTTGGTGAGGTACTTTTGGGGTCTTTCCAGTTGCTGCAGGTGTTTGGTAAGGTACAATCCAAAAGGGGCATTGTACGTGATTATGGGCCTGATGAGGGATGAGTAAAGAGGCACGATGACCTCCCCTAATCTAGATGTGAATCCCTTCATGATTAGGTGGGCTATATAAAATATTTTTCTAACCACTTTGGCCACGTGGTTGTCAAATGAGAGATTGCTATCAACTTGGGTCCCCAGGTCCCTAATTACTTCTTCTGTACTTAATGGATTACCACCTATGTGGTAATTTGTGGGCACTTTGTTTTTGCCAAATGGGATGACTATACACTTTTTGGTGTTTAGCTTGAGGCCATGGCTCTGGCACCAGTTGTCTGTTTCTATGAGGCCCTTTTGGAGGATGCTTGTGTCGGCTGGAGAGTCGATTATGGCGCCCAGTTTGCAGTCATCTGCGAACTTGGTCAGCCACAGTCCTTCCGTGTTGACCTGTACCTCCGAGAAATATATACCAAACAAGAGAGGTCCCAGGACTGAGCCTTGTGGGACGCCACTTGTAACTGGTTTGGAGTCTGACATGGCTCCAGCAATTCTAACCATGTGGGTTCTGTCCTTGAGCCAGTTTGCAACCCATCTAGTGACCTAGGGGTTTATATTTAAGCTGGTGAGCTTATCTATAATGCCCGAGTGGGGTATTGTATCGAAGGCTTTTGCGAGATCCAGATAGGCTGTGTGGACCACCTTCCCTTCGTCAATGGCCTTGGTGACTGTTTCAAAGAAGTCAACCAGGTTTAAGAGGCAGGATCTGCCCTTAACAAAGCCAAACTGGGTAGGATCCAGTGTCTGTAGGTCCCCAATATCTTTATTTATGAGGTCCATGATGATCCTTTCCATAGCTTTGCAGACCAAGCTAGTCAGGCTTATGGGGCGATAGTTTCCAGGGTCTGTTGAGGCACCACCTTTGTGGAGAGGGACCACTGTTGCTGTACGCCACTCTTTGGGTACATATCCTGTAGTAAGGCTGAGATTGAACAGTAGTTTTATGTTTGGGTTTAGCTCTTCTTGGAGTTCATGTAGGACGCAGGGGACACCGTCTGGTCCCATTGATGCTGTGTTTTTTGCTGTGGAGAGGGCCGCGCCCACCTGAGAGTCTGAGATGTGAGGGGGGCAGCACTCTGCTGGGATAGATATTTGCCCTTTTGGTGGGGAGGGGGGGGGAGAAGTTTGCGCTGAACCTGTCAGCTAGGATGTTGCCAATGTCTGTGGGATCAGTGTATTTTTTGTCATTTTGGACTAATTCTGAGCATATCTGGGAATTCCCACCCAGGTTCCTAGCATAACTAAAGAAACCTTGTGATTATCCTTAGTGTCCTGTACAATTTTTCTCTCGAAGCTGGCCTTTGACGATTTTATGAGTGCCCTTAGTTTTTTGCTAATACTGATCAGAGATGCCTTCCCTTTTTGGGATTTTTCTCTATCATGTAGTAGCTTCCTCCTTCTATTGTATAGTTTTTTTATGGCTGGGGTCCACCAGACAGGTCGTCTGCCTTTGGAGGATTGGGTCTTGGTTTTATTTGGGATTGCATGATCCATGCATTCCTGAAGGTGTTCATAGAATGCATTTATAAAGGATTCTCCAGTCTGGGCCGTATTTTCCACAGGCCCGGGGGCTTTGAAGGATTCCACCTTGGTTTTGAGGAGTGTGAAATTTGCTTTAGAGAAGTTTTTCACTGTGGTTTTCTGGGCATGGGGTGGGGTCGGGATGTGAATATCCAGTGAGATCAGTTTATGGTCTGATCTTACCAGTGAGAGATACACTTCTGGTCTGGAGCATAGAGTCCCCATGTTGGTGATGATCAGGTCCAGTATGTTTTCCCCTCTTGTGGGAGTGGTAACAAGTTGTTCCATAGCATTTGAGTTTATGAATTCTAGGAACCTTTGGGCAAGGGTGTTGGAGCTAGAGTAATGCTCCCAATCTATGTTTGGGTATTGAAGTCGCCCAATATAATGGTGTTCGGAGAGACCTTCATATTTTCCAGTGTTCTCAGGAAGGCCGAGTAGGGTTCCTGGGTTTGGGAGGGTGGTCTGTAGCAGGCTATAAACTGGAAGGCAGTTTTACCCACTGTTAGTTGCACATGGATAGTCTCTGATGCTTCGTGCTTTGCCACCAACCTGGAGGTGTGGGTATCTTTGATGAATATCGATACTCCCCCTCCTTTTGTGGTTCGGTCCAAGTTTTGGGGCCGAAAAGCATGGTATGAGGTATAACCTGGTAGTGCTGGGGTGCTCTTGGGAGTCCTGAACCAGGTTTCTGTTACTGCACAGATATCGATGTTCTCCATGCTAAGGAGAGTTTCGAGTGTGTGGAACAATAATTTGTTTTCTGGTAGTAACTTAAATATTTAAAAAATGTACTTTGCAGTTTTGAGTTGATGAACAGGAAGAATATGTTAAGAAATACATGCAGGGTTTCTGTGAAACTGTTAGTAATATTGTGAAAGTGAGAAAAGAGAGAAATTTATTGAATGCAAGATGTAGGCTGGAAGCTGTTTTTGTTTGCGGCTGGTCATAGACAGACATTAAGGTATGCTGGCCAGCTTAAATCGTATTTCTTCTGTGGGGACTTTTGTCAATTAATTAATAATTGTGGCAAAATAAAATGTAACCGGTGAAAGGAAAAAGAAAATACAGCAAGGATGTATCTGGCTGAATGCAGGCTGCATTAAAAAATACGCTTTTGGAAGGACTATCAAGAGCAAATAGTAAGGAAAAAGAAAGAGAAAGGGAGGAAATTATGCATGAGGAAAGAGAGCAAGATTCTGAGGAAGAAAGTGATCTAGGTAAAATAGACATCTCCAACTTTTGACCCATTGCCATTCTTTCTATCTCATAAATCCTTGAAAAATGTATTCACAGCCAATTCTTTAACTATTTACTTGACAATATCATACTGTCACCTACCCAACATGGTTTTAGACCAGGACATAGCACCACTACAGCTCTTATATCCATCTGTGGCTCTATCAATCAGGCTCGTAATACCAGCCAACTAGTGTCCTCCCTATTTCTTGACCTTTCCAAAGCCTTTGATACTATCTCCCACCCTCTTCTTCTTAGTAAACTAGCCAACACAGGTATATGTCCCTCTACCCTACACTGGTTTTCCAATTGCCACATAGACAGGCATCAAGCCTCCTTCTCCCCTTTCCTTAACGCCACTACAGGTGTTCTCCAAGGGTGCATCCTGGAGCCACTACTATTCAGCATTTTCATTAATGACTTCCACTCTAGTCTCACTCAAGGGAGTCATTCAGAATGCAGATGACTTTACTATCATCTACACTGCCAACTCCCCACACAAACTTCAGAAACTTACCCAGGCAGCCCTCAGCTCATCTGAAATATGAATGGCCAACAACCATCTAGCATTGAATCCTAAAAAAACTAAGCTAGTGTTATTCACCCCTAAGAAGGCCACCACCATAAACAGACACTTTCTCAATTCTCTCCCAAGACAACACCTCTCTTGAGGTTGTCTTACATACTAAATGTTTAGGTGTTACCATAGATGAACATCTAACTTTCAACATGCACATTCAGAACAACATTAAAAAAACACACCAGAAGCTGGGCATGCTATACTGACACAAAACATTCCTTAACTACACCTCCAAACTAGCCCTTGCCTCCTCCTTCCTGCTCTCCTCACTTCTTTATGGAGCTCCTTTCTTCACCAATATACAGGTTTGTCTTAAATCCAAACTACAGTCACACTATAACAAAATTGCAAAGTTCATCACCAATGGACATCACTTATCTCACCACTGCGCCTCTCTTAAACTGCTAAACTGGCTAGAACATCCTCTTTGCATATATTCAACTAACTACTGCCCATAAACTAATATTCAACCCATCCAAATGCCCTACCCTTTCTAATCTATTTACACTATATCACCCAAATAGGCCTCTCCACTCTGAAAAATCAAATGTTCCTGCAGGTAGACAAACCTAACCTGTCTGCTGGACAAATGCTTCACTCCTTTTCCACTGATGAACTATGGAACTCTCTCTCCCACCCTCACTTAGATCCACTAGTAACACATCTATCTTTAAAAACTCTTTGAAACAAAATCTCTCCTCCCATTGGCAATGCTCATGTGCTAACTCCTCACAACCTATAACTTGACCTTGTCTCTCCACCTCTTCTACTCCCACCTTTCCTTCCTCCATCCTTACTACCTCCTGAACCTTCACCTTTATTCCTTGATTGACAATCCACCTATGTACCCTTGTGCAAATGTATTGTCGAGTGATTTTGTATACACACAGCTGGATTGCCTCTCTCTGTATGTATTAATAATTATGTTTGTACTGTCAGTAATCGGAGTTGCTCTCAGGCACATAGCCTTTCTCTATTTGTCAGAACTCTTTATTTGCTCATATACTATGTTTAAACTGTTGCAATTGCTATTTGTGCTTTATCAAATTGTATGTATTGTATATATCACTGTGGAGCTTTTCTCCCCGGGCTTCCACTGAAAATGGGCTCTTTTTTGGCCCAGTGGACCTTCCCGGTAAACAAATGCAATAAATAAATAAATAGATTAATTAGAAACTGTAGAAAAAAACATATGAAAGGAGATAGGAGGAGAGTTTGCATGCAGGAAGAGAGGTCAGGAGAAAGGATTGACACTAATAATATTTCTGAAATTTTAGCAAGTGAAAAATGTGATTCTGAGGGTCAAGAATTATGTGTAGGTAAAAAAAAAATGTATATATATATATATATATATATATATATATATATATATATATATATATATATATATATATATATATACATATGTATTGTAAAAAGGATAGGGATATTGGAATGGTGTGCTATTATGTTAGATTCCTAACAAGTGAGGAAAGAATGCAAATAAAAAAAAAAATACGCGGTGGAAATATAACATAGAAATTAGGAAGCAACAAATTGTTCTAAAGTGGTGTGTTGTGTAAAGAAGCAATGAAAATACTAGTTGTAACATTGGTAAGGATGGGAAGGTTAACTGTTATGGACGTGAAGTGGAGAGAACGTTTACAGAATTATACCACTGTATGTATAAACAACTAGCAAGGAAACAAAAAAGATCTGTTTTATCAAGTATTAGACTATGTGGTGGTTAACACAAAAATATAATTACAGGACTTCAACTGTGATTTAAGGAAAAGATGTAAAAAGAAAGGGCAATATTTAAAAAATACATCATCATCATCAGCCCCCCCTTTCCCATTTTTCCTACATGGGGTCGGGGTATTGTATTAACTTTTGCCAACTCTCACAATTCAGTGCCACGCTCCTGCCTTCTTCAACACTCATGCCTGACTGTCGCAAATCTTTCACACAATCCATCCACCTCTTTGCTGGACTTCCCGGCTTCCTCTTACCTCTTTCCTGTATGTCCTAAATCTTCCTCACCAGATTTCCTTCTGCTTTTCTGCACATGTCCAAACCCTGTAATCTGTTCTCACTGATCTTTTCTGCAGTTGGAGCTAATTTGGCTTTTGTTCTTATGTCCTCATGTCTTCATCTGTCCCACATCGTGCATCCTAACACCCTTCTCAGGCACTTAATTTCCATCACCTCTAGCTTCTTCAACTATTCTGCCTTTACTGCCCAGGTTTCTGTACCACAAAGTAGTACTGGTCGTACCACTGTCTTGTATACCTTACTTTTCAGCTTCTTTGGCATTCTTCTATCATAGACTACACCTGACATTCTAGCTTTGACCTCTTCATGCAGACTTCCTACTCCTCAACAACACCTCCCAGACACTTGAAGCTGTTTACCTGTTCCACTATCTTCCCTTCTATTTATATTCTCAGCTTCTTCTGATTTCCTCAATTTGCTGCCATTACTACCTTCTTATGTGTGCTTAGTTTCATCCCATGTGCCTTCAGTTTTGCATTCCATTCCCCTATCCTTTGCAGAAGTTCTAGCTAAAAGTCTGCCTGTAATGCCACATTGTCTGCGTACAGCAACTCTTTGATCTGTCCCCTCCAACCTGTTTGCTAATGTAGTCCATCACCGGTATGAACAGCATTGGGCTCAGAGCTGAACCCTAGTGTATACCCACTCCCACTGGGAACTCCTCTGTGAGGCTGAACACTGTTCGTACTTGAGTCATTGTATCCTTGTACATAGTCTAACTATTCTAACCTAATCACACTAATTCTACCAATGTTTCGAGGATTTCAAACCACTGCAGTACTGCCCAGATTGTCTTTCTTGGGACCTTGTCATATGCTTTCTCCAAGTCTAGGAATGCCCAGTTTGACTCTTTCCTCATCTCTAGCTTCTTCTCAAGTATCTGTCTCACTGCAAACATTGGGCCAAGTGTGCTGCATTCTGATCTGAATCCGAACTGCTCATCTCCCATCTTACATTTTACTACTCTGTGTATCCATTTATTAATCACCCTATCCAGAACTTCCATGCAGTGTGATAAGAGTTTGATGCCTCTGTACTGCCCACAGTTGTGGACGTCCCATTTGTTCTTGTACACTGGCATGAGTATGCTTATTCTCCACTCATCTGAGATACGCCTTTCTCTCCACACTGCTATTAATACCCTCAGGAGCCATTTCTCCTCTATCTCACCCAGCATCTTTATCATATCTGTTGTGACCTCATCTGAGCCTGCTGCTTTCCCTGACTTCATTTCCCTTAGTGCTGTTCTTACATCTTCTAGGGTGGGCTCTTCTTATTCTCTTATCGTAGGTGGTTGCTGGGGCAGTACAGCTTCTGTGGGGTTTTCTTCATTCAGAAGCTGCTGAAAATACTCCTTCCATCTGCCCTTGATGTCCTCTGGACTGGTGAGCAGGTTGTTGCTGACATCCCTTATGAAGAGTGTCTGACTATCTTCTTTATCTTTCTGTCTTTGCCTTGCATCCTAATATAGTTTCTTTGTGCCACTTACTGAGTTGCTTTCCAGAAGTTGGTAAAGTGCCTCTGATGCCCTACTCTTTGCTATTGCAACTTCTTTCTTAACTTCTTTGATACCCAGCCAGTAGTTCTTCCTAGCCAGGCCAGTCTTTTCTATCTCCCAGTTCTTCCTGCATGCCTGTCTTTTGATGACTTCCGGGACTTCTGCATTCCACCAACTTTCCTTGTTTACCTAATTTCCATACCTAGCTCGGCCACATATTTTTTCTGTAGTCCTAACACATGCTGTTTTTAGTTACTGTCATTCTTGTTCAACTCCACTTATTTCCTCCTCTTCTTGGGGTGCTAGAGCCCTGAGTAATTCCTTGAACTGTTGTACTTTCTCTCCAGTCAACTTCCAGGTCTTCTTGTACTTTTTTTCCAGTCAACTCAACCAACAAAGAAATCTTGATAACTTAGTATCTGCTGTCTTCCTAGATCTGTCAAAGGCATTTGACATAGTATCCCACTGCAAATAACTATCGACTATCTCTCAGCTCAATCTGGATAACTCCTCTCAACTGTGGTTTAAAAATGATCTGTCCTTCCGGTAACAAGCTGTTAAATGGCATAACTCTCTCTCATGTCTCCTCCCAGTGGGACAAGGTGTTCTGCAAGGATCCATTTTTGGTCCCTTACTATTTTCCATCTTTACCAATAACCTGCCCTCAGCTACCCAACAAATATAGTATAGTTTTCTGATGACACCACCCTTATTTGCTCATCCCCTTCTCTACAATTACTCTAAGATAGAACCCAGGAAGCCTGTACTACTATAGAAAAATAGCTAAATTCCTCCCATCTCATACTAAACCCATCTAAGACCCAACTCATAATCTTCCACCCATCCAAAATTTTCACTCCTACCTTGCCATTCTCAATAACATCCTCCAACAATACCCTTATCACACCAGTAATTCAAGCCAAGCTACTATTTATTTATTTATTTATTTATTTATTTATTTATTTATTTATTTATGTATTTATTTATGCATTTATTTGTTTATTTATTTATTTATGTCCAGTTTGATGACAGGGAGGTCCACTGGGCTCAAAGAGCCCGTTTTCAGTGGAGGCCCAGGGAGAAAAGCACCAATAATACATAGTACAAGCTCCATAATATGAAGTACAATACATAGTAGAAACAGAAACAAACTAAGCAAATTTTACATACAATATAGCAAAAACTAAACAAAAGTTAAACAGCAGCTTGGAGAAGGATGTAAAGCATATTTACATGTTTAGTGGTTGAGAACAGTAGTACAAGGTTAAATTAATACAGAGGTTTACATCATCTGAGAATAATATAGAAGTAACATTAGCATGGATGAGTTCGTTATGCATGAATATTAGCATGAGTTAAATTAATACAGAGGTTTAAATCATCTGAGTGTGGTATAGCAGTAGTATTAGCATGAAGGCAGTACATAGGGTTAATCAATAGTGTGTAAGGAAGAACAAACCTTGTGTGTTATAAAGTATTTATGTATTAAGCAGGTTAGGTAGGTGGAGTGCAATTGTATTTACATTTTTGGGAGAGGTAAGAATGCAGCTGGGTTTTGAAGTGTTCAGAGTTCTCAGAAATTCTTAGAGACGGAGGGAGAGAATTCCATTTTTTGGTGACATAAAAGGTTAGGAGAAGCTGACCAGCAGGACAGTTTGGTTTATAAACAGAGATTAGATTTTGGTGGGTAGATCTTAGAGTTATGTTTGGGGTGTATAATGTTAAGATGTTTGTTAGAGCTAGGCATATAGTTGGTTTGAAAATAATCTTGTGAGTGGTGATGAGTTGGAGGTAGTCAAGGTAGTTTGGAAGTTCTAGCCATTGCAGCTGGTGGAGAGGTTTACAGTGGTGAGTGGAATATTTGGAAGTGGTGGTGAACTTTGAGATTTTATTTTAACAGGATTCTAGTTTAGAAGAGATGGAGGAAGATAGGTTGGTTGGTAGGGGAGCACCATACATTAGGGAGGGTAGTAAGAGGTAGTGGCAAGGGTCTGTCTTGTTGAGGGGGAGAGGAAGTTGGAGTTTCTGTACAGCATGCCAAGTTTCTGAAGGGTTTTCTTTATATTAAGCTGAATATGGGTACCGAATTTTAGGTGTTTGTCAATAGTAACTCCAAGAAGTTTAGCAAAAGGAACAACTTCTAGGTGTAACTATTGACCAAAACCTAAAATTCCTCAAACATATAGCACTAACAATTGCCAAAGTTCATAAAAAACTAGGTTCACTCTACCACTGCAAGAGCTTCCTCACACAGGAATCCCAAATCACTATCTCTCATACCCATCTACTGTCCACCTTACTATACACTTCCTCAGTTCTAACTAACCTAAATAAATCTGACCTTTTGAAACTATCTACCTGCTACAATAAAATCTCAAAATTTGCAACCAATGCTAAGTTTCATTCTCACCATTGCCTCTCCTTAAGACAACTAGGATGGTTAGAACTCCCTAACCTACTAAAATACAATCAACTTCTCCTTATCCATCAACTGCTATACCAACTAAATAAAATACCTACCCTCTCTTGTCTGCTCACCTTCCATAATACTGCGCGTCAACTAAGATCTTCCAATATCGCTCTACTGACTGTTACCAATTGCTTACATAGCTCAGGCTAATCTCTTTATTCCTATGCAGTTACTAAGGCCTGGAACTCTCCACCCCCTGGCATTAGATGTTTAAATAGTAAACTTACTTTCAAATCCCTACTAAAAGATCTCCTATTCAAAACTTGGATATGTTCCTGTACAGAACCAGACTAATTTTACCTGTTCTTGACTTTCAACATCCCTAGATCACAAGTGTACTGTGCAGTTTCACTTAGTGCATAGTACTGTAAAGAACCAGGGGGTTAGGCCACCTTTATTGTTATGATTTTTAGTTTATGACCCTGTTTGTCTATGGAAATTTCTTTTTGAATTTATGTTTAAGTAATTCTATATTTGCTGTATAATATCTTGTTTAATTGTTTCT